>NC_044496.1:24241271-24453771 GCF_902362185.1 Chanos chanos
CTCATCTTTTCAAATACTACCGAGGTTAGAATTAAGCTCCCGTACTCCACACATTGTTGTGTGTGTTTCCTTTATTGTTTTTGAATATTGTGTAGTCTGTCTGCTTCTCACATTCTGCTCTACAGGCCTGCAGGGATTTCCTGTTAAGCTTCGCACGAGAATCTCACACTAAACTTGCAGCAGGTGTTACTAACACATACCTCAGAAATGTCATTGTATCTACAGGTACTGGCAGTCAGCTAGATGTAGGTATGCTTTGTATTCCATTCTTGATCTGCAAAATGTATGGATGTAAATGCGAATGCATTATCATTGTGGAGAGACGTATTGAAGTATTGTAACGTAGGATGAAGGCGATTACTGAGAGTGCGTTTGTACTTATTGGCATTTACATTGACCTCTCGTGGTTTAAATGGGTCCCTCTTTGTGAAGTTCTCAGAGGTAAGTTATTGATGAAACTGCGTGCTCATGGCCTAGATTCATATTTGCTGTTCATCTGTTTTGCCTTGAACCACAAACTGATGCACCAACAACACATTTGAGCAGCATGCAGTTTTGACTACAGCCAACCCTAGCTAATGATGCCTTTCCTTTACACTTCCATACCATTATCACCTACATCACTATTTTTCATGAATCATCAAAACCTTTTTGTGGCTGAAACTCCTGCCAAAGGTGTTTCAACACTCACCTCTCTCTCAAAAATCTTGAAATCTTGTCCTCCTGCCATGGCAGCCAAAAAAAAACCCCACTGTAACTGGACCTGTCAAGCATTTTTAAATGTGACCCTAAGCATGCTGGGATGTTTCATTGCTTAGTTAACTCAGGGACCATGCAGTTGTATGGTTGAAACAGCTGTAATAGCTGTGAGACAACAGCAGTTGTCCCAAAGTTTGAAATCAAAAGTAATGTATGTCCATAACTGTTGATAATTCAGTTTTGTTTTTAGCACTTTTTTCCACAGATTGGTCATCAGACATTAAATGCAAGATGTGCAACAAGGCCACTATGTGCACAGTATATGCAACCTGAGTATTAATAGACTATATTATAGTGAAGTGCCTTTTTTGGGTTTTTGCTTCATCATTGTGTTCATATCATTTGTATGCAGTAAATGATCTACCTCCTCACCAGTTTAAAGTCTCTCAAAAGTTAAGACAGGGCTGTCAGAGTATAAAAGCTTTATGAAATGGTATAAATAGATCAAACTAAATATAAAGCAGCAGTTATGAGACATTTGGTCCATGCATCATAAAGTCTGCTTGTATTTTAATGATCAAAAGGCCCTGAGGCACTCTAGCCTCAGTGAATTTAGACCATAAATTGTTGGCAGTGATGATGAATGTGTTATTGCAGTAGTGAACTACATGGTCACACTGTTTTGCTTGTATGTTCAGCGAAATCAATCAAAATCAATAACATTATTGATCAACTCACTCGGTGCCCTTAGATATCAATCATCAGTGAAACACCCCTATCACTTGGATCTCCCACTATTGACCACTCTCACTCAACATGACACATATGGAGGGACACACACACACACACACACGCACACACACACACACACACACACACGCTGACACTAGTCCCCGAGTACCCTTTGCCAAGTATATCTTAGCTTTAGTCTGATCTTCATGATTCTGATGACTTCACAATAGCTAAGCTGCTGATGAAGTCGTGCTAGTCAGGAGCTGATATGAAAGTGTATAGGACAAGGGGTACTTGAGGACTGAACTGAAAAACATAGTTCTGTATGACACCTTTTACAACACCACAACAGTGACAATGATTGAATGCTTAATAATATCATCCGTGCATATTTGACAAATGTTGCAACTTCAAGATATATATCACTATCATGTATTCCACAGGCATTGTATATTCTGAAGAGGGGCACGAGTAAGCTTGCTGCTCCCCCTGCTGCCTCCGACTCTGCTCCGCAAACGCTCTCAGAGCTCTGTAGGGTAGACTGTTAGTTCTGAGTCTCTGTGCACCTCCTGCAGTACACGTGTAAAGAGATGTCCCCACAGAGCTGATCATGTCAATATTTCATCAGTCATAATTCAAGCACTGTCCTCATCTTCTGGAGCCTGGAGAAGCAGTCATGCCAGCCACAGTCCCTCCCTCCCTGTCTTCAGTTTCTGCTCAAACTGGCACAGAACTCGTCGTTGTCCGCCAACATGAACTGTTTTGATGTGTTTACACGGTCCAGGCTGAAGCTCTGTAGAGTATTTCTCACGTCTTTGCATCAAGCACTGTCGTTGTGTGCATCTCTCTGAGGGAGACACATACACGACATGTCCAGAGAGGGAGAGGTAGGACCTGAAGCACGGGGCATGTCTGGGCATGCTTTTTCACGTTTGTGGCACTCCTAGAGTTTTTTGCACATTTTAGGTCATCATATCAAAGGCTCATTCATTATAAAGATGCAAGGAGTAGCTTGTGTGTTGCGCAAGCTGGAGGACTGAATGTGAAGACTGGTGACTTACTCTTCCTCCTCAATAGTGATGCAGTTCAGAATGTGAAACTATCCTGGCTCATCTCCAGCTAAACATAATCTAAACTGATTCAGCACAATCTGAATGAATTCTGTGCGGCTGTGTTAACTCCTGGACACTGTATTTTGCATTTCTTGCATGGGATCAGGCATACACATCTGGTCCGTATTTCTCTCTTCTCTTTTTGAGAGCTCATCTTTCTTCAGAGATACCCAAAGAGAGGAATCGGGTTCTCTCTGCTCAGATCAGAATACTATGCAAAATTAATGTTTTGGGACATATGTGAAAAATAAAATTACAGCATTTATGTGAATCAAATAGACCCAGTCATCAGTTTTAAAAACTGATATCAACTAACAAGTTTAGTGACAGTAACAGGACCTTACATGAATACCACCCTATACACCTGGTGTATGTTGTCTGATGTTTAGAACAGATTTTTAAGGTAAGCACTGAATATATGCATGTTTCACTGCTTCACTGGTTTGTTGTTGTTGCTGTTTTCCTATAGTGGAGAAAGCAGCCAGAGATACTCTTGAATATTTCATTAGCTTCTCCTCTAAAAATAAAGAGAAACATTTTTGACAGAATTCAGACTGATTCTATACCCCTCAACTTGAGACCTTCTTCATTTTTCCATAATGTCCTTGTGCTCTCTCATTTCAACATTTCCTCTATTCTTTCATTCCACTGTCAACACCTCTCTCTCTCTCCCTCTCTCTTGTGCTCTCTTTCTCCCTCTCTCTCCCTCTCTCTCTCCCTCTTCAGAGCTCTGACTCACATGTCTTCAGCAGGCTTGCTTGTGATGCTAGAAAGGTCCCCCTAGAGGCTGTTGCCTAGCAACTGGCTGCTGCTTTATTATGTGTTAAGTCAGAATAGAGGAGATCCAACCAAAGGAAAAGTATGCACTATGTATGTGTGTGTGTGTGTGTGTGTGTGTGTGTGTGTCTGTGTGTGTGTGTGTGTGTGGTGCATGCCTTACTCCGGATGGAGGAATTGAATGATGTCATTTATGTCAGGACATTTCCAACCCAGATTGCCATAACTGTCGTTCAAGCAGAGAATTTAGGGAAAATTGTCTGGCTAAAGTCTTTGTGGCCATGGCAACAATGTTCTTTCTATCCTCAGCAAATTCAGTTAATTTAATGTCTGTACTCTCTCTCTACCTCTCTCTCTCACTCTCTCTCTCTCTCTTTCTCTATAACACTGCTAAACTAAATGGCTTTAATCTTCTCTTGTTTCACTCCTGGAGAGTTAATGTGCTTATGAGGAGATGTCATTTGCTGTGTGTTGCAGAGACATGTATTGTAATGACTTATCAACTGGTATAAAAAGTGATATTCTTATACTCTGGAACATACAAGCAATTTTGTTATGTGTTTCTCTGTAAATCGTCTCATGTTTCTGTCAAGTTGGGGCACAGTGGATGGAAGAGGGTTTAAAATTTATTTTAAATGTTATTATGAGTGCTCTTTCACAAGTATGGGATATGCAAGAAAAGAAGAAGAAGAAGGAAAAGAAAGAGAGGGAGAGAGAAAGAAAGTGAGAGAGAGAGAGAGAGAGAGAGAGAGAGAGTGACAGAGAGGGAAAGAAGTGCCTTCATTTATGATGATACGGTTCCCATCTGTCAGGATGTGCACTGGCATTGCCCTCTGTCTGTAGAGACAGTGGCAGTATGCCCAACCCTGGGGACAGTGGAGCTCCTGAGGCTGTTTCTCTGCCATGGCATTTGGCATGGCTGGCACTGGAGCCCCTCTGAGCTCACCAAGACAGGACCCCAGATCAGTAAAGAGCCTACTGTGTCACTGTGAGTGGCACCACATATGTAACCCTTTCAAAGTGTGTGTCTGTCTGTCTGTCATCTATGCAGCCGTGTGTGTGTCTGTCTGTCTGTTTTTCTGTCTGTCTGTCTGTCATCTATGTAGCCCTGTGTGTGTGTCTGTGTGTGTGTGCTTTGTTTGTTTATTTGTTTGTTTATTTGAGTATTATGAGTAATTTGTAACCTCTAATATGAATGTATTTCAGCATCAATTTGTGACTGCCTGCTGTTCTGGGAGCTTCCACATGGAGAGGGAGGGAGGGAGAGAGAGAGAGAGAAGGAGGGAGGGAGAAGGAGGATGGAAAGAGTATGAGAGAAACATCGGAGAGAGAGGGAGGGAGAGAGTGACGAAGGGAAAGGGGGAGACAAAGCTTCTCAGGGCTACACAGGGAAGTAGAGCAAGAGAGAGAGGGAGAGAGAGAAAGAGAAGAGTCAAGTAAAGAAGAGAATACCTGAGCTTCTCAGACCTACTGATCACACAGGATTTAAATGATTGAAAAACACTGCAGATTCTAGAAGAATCTCTCATGGGAAACCAAACTAGACAGCTCTTCACCAGGTCTGAAGAGACAGAGAAGGAGAAATTGAGAAAGAGTTGAAGAGGAGAAGAATCCAACTGATGTGTACATTTGAGGACTGTTGGATTAGGACCAAAAATGTAATGACTTTAGCAATGTTTCTTCTGATGGCACAGTCACATTTACAGCCTGATCAAGAGGCCACTTCTTCTCCTTCAAGAAGACTCTGACTCCCACAGCTACCTTCCATCTCTTCCATCCTTTCCTTCATAAGGTCTACAGATTTAAGGGAATTGTTTTTTTTTCTTGTCTTTTTATCTTTTTTATCACACACACACACACACACACACACCCCTCAGCTGAGACCGACGCAGACAGAGGAGATAAATGTGCTCCTGTCTGAGGCCACCAACATGCATCATATAAAAGGACGAAGGACCAGTCTGTGTAAAGAAGTGGCACTATCGCCACAGCAACTGTGTTTATTGTTTCTGGACAGGGACAGCAGGAATCAAACTCCAGCAGCAGGAGTTGTGTTGAAACATTAATGAAGACAGACATGTTGGGGAAGGATCTAGTTTTGTCTTTTCATACAGCACACTGGAAATAAAACACACATCAGGCAGAGGCATCCTGACTGGAAAAACCCTTTCCAGTTCCGAGCAGCAACCAGGGCCTTCCAAGAACAGTCTAGAACTTCATCTTCTGAAACGGTTACTGAAAGATAGCAGGATATGCAGAGCTGTTCAGCCTGCGGTAAGCTGTGACAAGACAGCCTGAGAAAGCTTCCTTGTGCAGAAGGACTAGTGAAGGAGTAACAGCGCAGACAGAGAGAGAGAGCTGGACCAGCGAGGGCGAACAGCCGGGACTGGCCAGGGCCCCGGGAGATTCTGCCAGATACTGAGGGAATGGATGCGACGACTGAGTGAAAAAAAGGACAGGGCATTTCTGCTCTACCACTGGTACAATGTGTGGTGAGTAAAACAAACCATCAACTCAAATGTCAACAATATTGATCAGGATCTCATCAAACAAGTCAGGTTCCATACCTCTCAGCAAGTCATGTTTTTGTTTACCCTTGGGACATTTTAAGAGACACGTTGGTTTCACTGATTGAGTGGATGACAGTTTTTTTGCCTCTTCTGATTTGTTAATTTCTTCTTCAAACATTGTCTCACGATTATGCTTATCATATTCATAATTTATGTATATATTATAAGGATATCACATATGATGCTAATGATACATTGAAAAATTAGAAAATTTAAATTTCTGTGTGGTTTTAATGTTGACATGTGAGGCCCATGCTGTATGTTTCCATCAGCATTGTTGGAGGGGTGTTGTCACACACCAACAGAGCTTTTGTTTCCCATTAGGGTTCGAGTAAGGGGAGGTCATGTAGGTCAAAGGTGACAGCGGGGTGCTAAGGCTCATGTATTGATCTGAGGCTTGAAGAATGGGCCCAGTGCTCCCAGCTTTGGTTTGTCATCACATCAAAGAGCTTGCACAGCTAACACATGAAGCCAGTAAAACCATTTTCCATATGTTCTAACCCACACCTTAAATCTCTGGTATTGATACTTTCAGGTGCTCTTTTGTGCTTTAACATGTCTTGTATAATAAGCTAACAAGTCTGTTATTCAAATGCATCAGAATATGGTCCATACATTATGAGTGTTAGACCATGATCCTCAGAATTTGAAATGATGTACTCCTCATTACGTTTCTCATTTTGCTCTCAACCTGTTTTTTTCCTCTTTAGTTGTAATGATGAAAAGGAAACTTTAGCGAGACAATGTTGATGAGGTAGTTAAACACATTAAATACAGACAATTCACCAAGGTCAAATTAACACTAAGAGTACATATATGAGTTCAGTCCAACACTCTCACAGCTGTAATACTGATTGTCTCCTCATATATACATACATACATACATACTGCTGGTATGTGAGTTTACAGGTTCTTATCTCTGTGTTCAGCTGTACGTGTTCTGTCTTTACTCCACTATTGTGTCCTGTATACTGTGGAAATCATTGTTCGATGTCCTATGACCTTTGACACAGTAGATATTCACCAGTCCCGTTGCTCCGCTCCACTGATACAGTAGTCTCTTAACCGGAAACCCCCCACCCCCCAGCAGTCTGTGATGTACCCTAGTCTAACGACCCTCATGCACTTCTATTCAAACAGTTGCTGTCTGTGGATTGTTCCCATGGGGTTTAGGGAGGTGTTTTCACTGAGTGTGTCAATGCATCTGTGTTTGACAGTAATTCTGCTCTTATTGACGGTCTCTTGAAAGTAGTCATTTATGAACAGCCCAATTCAGGGTGACTTGTGTGGGTATTTCAGTGGCTTATTGGCATGTTGAAGCAAAGACCTTTACAATAAGTCTGAAGTATATAAAGAAATTTAACTTTACAGATGACTTCAAGTCCCTGCCACCTGCTGTCTCAGGTAAAACTTAGAACTGGACAAAAGAGGCAGTAAAACAACACTTTATAGTGTTGGATATTTTTTTAAGGAAAACTGCTGTCAGAGGAGATGAGATGAAATGAGAGGGACGGAGAGGGGGAGGAGAGGAAATGGAGAGAGAATCTTGTTATTTTAAAACAGCCAGGGAAAAAAAGCAGTCAATGCAGAAGCTAATAATGTGAGGGGGAGGAGTCCTGCCAGGCGACATGCGGTCAGTGAGTTCGACACATCGCGAGGGTGGTTAGTCACCAAGCCCAACCAGAACGCACTTCAGACAGGCAGGAACGGGAGGCAAGCTGACAGTCAGCCCTAGCCCCGGGGCCTCCTTCCTGCTCCGCCAGTCCGAACCCATAAAGAGGCCGGGGCACCTCCTCAGATCAGAAATCTCTGGTTCCTCCATCATAACAATCTGACTCATCTGACACTTTGTGGAGGAGTTGTATGTGTGTGTGTGTGTGTGCATGTACGTGGGTATGTTTCTGAAATGACAACCTTATAAATATTTATAAAAACACACTACAAACACAAAACAGCCTTTACCACAGCCTCCATGAACAGAGTTATAAAAATAGCAAGGTTTCATTATTTTCTATTACTCCTCCACACACACACACACACACACACACACACAGAGGACCTATGCCTCATCCATACGGCAAGCTCAGTGGAGTCAGCTGGTTCTGAGCCTCTTGTGCCTCTTCTCTTACAGCAGAGAAAGTCCACAATCCAGTCCTGCTCCATGTAGCCACCCATAATAATCTTATTACAGCCCTGTTACACAACAGACCAAAAACTCCAGGGGCACCACGTTCATCATCTGCATGTGGTGGGTGGGCTTCACTTCAGATCCATCGTAGAATTAAAGTGCTTGCCTGCAGGCCACTTAAAGCCATCCACACAGCTGCTACTGAGGGTGTATCCTCAGCATGACATCACTGCTGGACATCCTCTAAAACGCTTCACGCTTTCACTGAATCGCTGATGACAAAACCACGGCACACAATGCTCTCTTCAATGTGTAAATTCTACGATGTAAAGTCTTGCATCTAAATACTGATACAGACAGGTGATTATATCAAGGACTTTTTTGGACTTTTGGCTTGTTTGGTTAAACATGTCTGAAATATTCCTTTGGATGCCACTGCGTTCAGCATTTTCACTATTAAAATGATCAGTGCTACTGAAGGTGAGCATGCTGACTGTAGTAGAGCAGAATGTTATGGTACAGTCCATTTTCTCTATAGCCCCAGGAATGGCAGGGGACTAGGTCAAGCTGTCCCTTCAGTCCTTTCCCTGACTCACACCCTTAACCATCAGCAATGTGTTCATCACTCTGTTACCAGGGCAACGCATGAAGAATAAAAGCATTAAACGTACAGCTGGCTGAGTACTGCTTTGGCCCTTCAAATATAAATGAAAGTTCTATACCTGACATCTATAGCTGACATTCTACAACCTATGTGTAGACATGTATCAGTGTGACTCTAACTTTAGCTGAACAGAAAAAAAGTTCAGTGTTCTCTGTACGGGGTGAAGTGGTAAGTCACACTTGGGCAGACGCTGGCATCATGTGAGCACTGGATCATGTTAAGAGTGGGCAGAAGCAATACGTCTGCACTCCAGTGAGCCAATGAGGTACTGCGCTTTGGCAAAGCATACTTTATGCAATATGCAAATCTCATGACTATTTCAGACATAAGACACAATCTGCTGGAAAGGTGATGAAAAATGGAATGTGGAATAAATCATAGATGCTACGAATGTCCTACAATTATCTCTTGGAATTTTTTTTTTGTTGTTGCTATAAATAACTTATGAGCTTATGAGTGTGAATGAATTAGCGATTGACATGATAGTATATACATGTAATATGTGTTATATGTAACATAACAGAAAGGAATTTATGTCATATATTATATGATGTAATGTGCTGCATATTGCAAATAACAAATGTTAGACATCATACCACAGGGTCATACATCATTAAATTGTTCTGAATGATTTAAACACATAACATGTTGGCCAAAATTTATTCAAAAATTTTAAAATTTCAATTTTTACTGCAAAATCAATCTCAGCTTTTCTCTTAAAGTTCTCTGAATATTTGCCACTAGGCTGTCTCATGGCTCCAGTAAGACAGAAACAACAATAACTCATGCCTCATACACACATTCTCCTCTGCCTTTCTTCAGTCTACACTTGTGTTCTAATCGTGATTCCTGCCACAGACTGCTTCCTCCGAGCTTCCATCTATCCAGCGGTAGCCCACACTATAATGGTAGCAGTTGATTATATATAGATCTTTTGGGATGTCTTAGAAATGAAGCTGAACTCCATTAATTACTTAGATTGATTTATGTGCCAATTAGTGTCATTAAGAGCTTGGCACAGGCGCTGATGGATCTAATGATTCACAGTGAAATGAAATTGTTACAACATGTACTCTTAGCACTAACACGCCTACTCCAGTCACATGGGACTATATCTTTAGTCTTCCAGGACTGCATATATATACACACGTGCGCACGCACACACACACACACACACACACACACACACACACACATATACATATACATATATATATATATACGCATACATACACGCACACAAACACAAATATATATATATATATATATATACACACGTAGCCCATTTGTAGGGGGATGAGGTGGGATGCCATCCCCCTTGTTAGCAAAATGGCCAAAATGCATCCCCCTTTTTAATATGCCATCCCCCTATATACTCCACAGAGTACTGTTAGTGACCATTGGACTATCCCCTCTGTTAAAAATGAACAAATCACTTACATACACCCCTCTCTGGTGCCAGATGTTTGAATTGAGAGTATTTTTTCCCAAAAAAACAGGTTTTTTTGATCCGTGCTTTGCTGGGTTCATATAAGTTAACTAATGGTAGCCACAGATGTGTGAACTGTAAGTGAAAATTTTAGAGCTGATTAATGTATTAAGATACTATAAATATTGCAAAGATGAAATTACTGTTTGGAATCATAGAGTACAGCTGGATTAAATATTTAGCATCAGTGACATCACAGTTTCAGATGTTTCAGATTATAGTTCCTAAACTTTTTTTTTTTTTTTGCCTTCACAGTTCAAAGTAGAACTAGGCAGAATTTCTGTGTGCATGTGCAACATTGGTTCTCTGTAAAGGTCTAATTTTGAGCTCATTTATCACCAATGCTGCTTGCTTGTGGTCTTGCATGAGATTAATATTGCATTTGGGATCCTTGTGATATCACCTATTCTATGAAGGACATTACTAATGCATGATTTGCTTACCGACAAACTCCCTCATGTAATGTTCACTCTCATTTCACAGAGGCCACAGAGAAGAAATGTCTATGGTGTTGTAACTTTGCCTTGTCTGGGGACTTGTCTGGTCAGGACAGTATTCAGTCACTGAAATTTGATAATATCCTAGTCCAAATTACAAAGTTGTTTCGACTTTTTTTGTTGGTTCAATCCATTCTCTACTCCCTGATTTAAACTAAATATATAACTACAGGAATAGGCAGACAGCACATAGCCAGGAAGGCTGTAAATGTCGAAATGCTATGAAGTTTAAAGTCGTTTCACATAGCTCATGGAAGCAAAATAAAATCTACATATTCTTCATACTTTATGCCACTGAACTGACTATCAGTGTGTTTCATTCCAAATGAGTGTTTAATCTGACAAACGATAGAATGTGGGTCTTCTTGTAATTCCAGCCGCTGTGTTTCCGGGATGATGGTTATCTATCTGACATTGGTTTTGGGCTGTAAGGCACACAAAGTGACTCATCCCAAGCTTTCCTCTCCATCTCCCACATTAATCCCCTCTGACACAATACAGCACAGGAGTTCCTCCAGCTTTTCATAGCTGCGTGCACCTACATGGCTAAAGAGGTACTGAAGGACCCTCGTAAGCCATGACTTAGTGGTTCGTCGGTAAGCTAAACAGAGAGCTTGTGTGGGCAGATGGGCTACAGCCATAGAAATCTGTAGGTGGAAGGGTGGATGTCAGCTGGTTAGCCACCAACAAGCTGACCTTGTCAAGTTCATTATTGGAACGGACAAGAAATGGAAGGCAAACAGTGACTGATTTACATTTGAAAAGAAAAACACTGGCCTCTTCATTTAGAGTGCACCTAGTCAGAATGTATCTTCTATGTGTGATATCCAATATGCAACAAATAAAATAATTCATTTTCTTTTTGGTATACTGATCACAACAGCAGAAAAAAGCATATCTATAACATGGAGTAAAGGCCCACACCAAATGAAAACTTGGAATTTCTCATAGGTTAGTCATGTCTAAAGTTATATTAGCCTGCTCAAAATTCAGACATTTGGGGCCAATTTTCCAGATAAACTGATATGCTGACTAACCATAATAATATGGGTTTTATATCAACTCACTCATCTTCCATTTAAATGGAACATTTGGAAATGGAACATTTCAATGGAAACCTTTCAAGCTACAAACAACCCATAATTCTACCTCTATTGACCCAAAAGATATCTAATTAGGAAATGGATTTTCAGAAACATCTTAAAGAATATTACACTCAGTCCTTTCCTTTCGATTCATCTTCCCCTTCCCCTGTCTTTTCATTTCTATCTCTCCTTTCTTTCTCTTCCTTCCCCTTTTTCACTGTGCCCATTTGGCTGGGGACCATGTTTCATATCCCTTTCTGAGCATGACAAGGCGTTGTAGCCATGTGCAAGCGCCTCCCTAGCTGGGCCTGGAGCTAGGAGGTGCCGCATGTATATCCCTCTAATTGGGTTGGAAATAATCATGTTTCACCTCTGAATGGCTCAGTCACAGCGTAGTGGAGGGAGGGTGACGGCCCCGTCTCTCAGGCCTCAAGGGGGCTTTCTCCTCCGACGGCAGCTGCTTACTTCTCCACTGTTTACCTCTTCACTCCTCCTGAACCGGGACAATCCAAAAAAAGATTTTGGGAAGGTATGGGCTTATCACCGCCCTCATGAGCGAGAGGCATTTGAGGACCAGACGTCAGATCTACTGAGGCCCACTTGATTAGACCCTTAATGACAAAGGAGCACAAAAACGTCAGTCCATGATGAGACTGAAATAAGATATTTAAACATTCCTTTTGTCATGTGCATCATGTTACATTAAGAATAAGAATAAATTCATGAGACTGGAGAGCTTCAGCAAATCCCTCCCTCTCCTCTGGTGCATGTTCTACCAGTGCTATATTCCATTTAAAGGTACCAAAACAATCTTTTTAAACTCCCAAATCTATTCCTTCTTAAGAAAACAGACCTGTGCATAACCTTCACAGTTGAGTAGGAATCTGCATTTGCATATTTGACAATACACAACCTAGACCTTTCCTGGCTGAATTTGATGTCCGGTTTTTACCCACCACAAACAAAAGCACCTTGTCATCATTTCAGATTCCTTCGTGTGGAATAATTTTCTGTCTTCTCTCTGCAGCAGGCATGGTGCCTCCTGGAGTTGGGGAACACTAATGTTAACCATGCTCCCCCATGGCTACCCTGGGTGTCGGGCCATCACAGAGGAGCCTGCGGATGACCGCGAAGAGAGGATCCTGGCAGTATTAGGGATAATTGGAACCATACTCAACCTATTAGTTGTCATTTTTGTTTACATCTACACCACAATCTGAGGACCTAAACCACAGAGAGGAACAAGGGGTCTATGCAGAGTGTTCTGTTGAATACAGAGAAATGTAAACTTGTCTCCACCTGGAGCGACAACACAAACGAGAAAAGGAAAACCAGAAGGACCAGCTTTCATTTGTTTAGCCAGAATTTTCCACTTTATGCACTTACTTTGAACCTGCGGTGTCACCATAACCAGTATCAAGAGAGGAGCAGCTATCCTAGGTTTAATCTAAACCTACAGGCAAGCCTGGCCAAATAAGTTTTTCCTTCAGCAACTTTACCTTTTTATTAATTCTTTTTAAGTTTGTAAATACAAAGTCGCATGCTCTTCCAGTGCTTACACTGGCAATACAGCATCATATGTTTACGTGTCTTATCAGTGACTGCTTACTTCTGATCAGCATCCTCTCTGTGCATAGCACAACAGGACAAAATGGCATGATGAAGATGGACTGTCAGGTTAAAATGACAGGGCCCTCTGGACCACACTCAAAGAGCCAACAGAGTAAAAGAAGAGTGGGAGACATTCATTCTCCCCACGTGTACAGGACAGCAATGTCCAGCACCTGCTGCTATTATCATGCTCATGAGGACAGAAGTCTCAATATGCACTTTATTGTCAATGTGCTTTTCTCTACCAACAAGTTCAAACCAGAGAAAACATAATACTGACAAGAGTCTGTAGAACATGTATTTTTCAGATACCTTTGTATGTAGGATATTAGTGTGTGGTTGGTACCTGAAACTTGATTCGAAAACTGTAATGATTATATATATATATAAAAAAAAGCAACATAATATACTGTATTATCTGTGTTCTTTTATTCAATGTTGCTCTCCAAAACAACTAATAAGGTTCCATTACAGCTTGAGGGAATTTTTGTGCTGCACTGAAGCTTTCAATTTAATGTTTTCAATGTGTAGCCCAGTTTTGAGTTTTGTATTTACAGCAATGACCTTAAAAAATTAAACAGTTCAGAATTTTGTTACTGTAACTGAAACAATGTCAGCGATGGTCACAACATTTCAGTGCTTGCATTGATAATATTTTCTGTTTCATAGATGTATTTTTCTGTATGTACGAGTGTCCAAAATGGCATGAGAGAATTCCTTTCTCAATATCACAGCTATATCAGGATACAGACACACAGCATGTTCAATAAGTTGAGCTGTTACATAAACCAGCTTCATTTTGGAGTCTTTTTGAGCATCAGTGCTTTCATGAAAATACTTGAAAAAGTAGCAAAGCCAACACTACAAGTGATCTGCCATTCAAAGTAGATCTTATATGCAGCTTGCTCATAGGCATATATAGCAATGCTATATTGATAACAATAGCACAATAATGATTATTTTATAACTCAGTAATGCCATTCTTCTTCTTCTTCTTCTTCTTCTTCTTCTTCTTATTATTATTAGTATCACATAATGACAATATGATTTATAATAATAATAAGCAAATCAGCAGTTCATTGTGCTTGACAAGTGCTTTTAAGAGGCCTCACCTCTGCCGTATTTCTTGGAAATGGAAAAACAGTGACTTTGGGACATTCAGTCTGTGGACTGAGATCACAGTCCAAAATATCTCCCAGACTTTAGTTTTGTCTGCTTTTTCTCACTCCCCTGGCCTGGAGTGTAATTTCTCTCTTGTTTATTTTGGACCAAATAAAACAACCTCAGTTTTGTCTTCATTCAGTTTGAGACCATTGTTACTCTTCCATTCATTAATGGCAGGACAGACCTGATGGAAGTGCATTAAGTGCACTGGGGTGATCATGCTCAAATGAAACATACAACTGTGTCTGATGAGTACAACTATCGACATTTACATCACATAGATTAACCAGCACTCCTTCTCAGGCAGAACATATAGAAATATAACTCTTAGATACATATACATATTTTACCTTAAAAAGACTAGTGGGCATCAGAGGAAATCTTGAAGAAAAAATCCAAAGTGGGGGGGGGGGGGTCTTTGCTGGTAAGAATAAAATGCTCTCAGAGGTAATTAGGCAGCCTTCAATATTAGTGAATATTAGAATATCAGCAAGGGCAATATTAGTTACCCTTAGATAATAATGAAAATTGCTGAGGCTTAGAAGAAAATGGCTCAGAGCAGCTGGCGGCAACAAAATCATTAAAGTCAATTGTTGAAAAGAAGTATTTCATGATACTTTCTGCTCTTAGCCAAACTGTATGGCAGGTTCATGAGAAGTATGAAAACTGAAGTCATCAGCAAGAAAGAAATACACTCACCGCTGCAGACATTATGGGAAAAAAACTGATTCCTCAGGCAAAAAAAAAAAAAAAATCAGCATTGTTTGGGTGGATGATAAACTGTAACAAGAAGCACAATGGTCCTGACTTTATTATTGCCACTAAAAGAAGTTGCCAAAGTTGGTAAATGTGCAGCTCAATTCATTCTGACAAAACATTTGCCATTCTACCCTTTGCTTTCCCTTGTCTGCTGGCGTGTAAGAAATCAGAGTTTGGGTGGGGGAACCCATCAAGTAGTGCTGCTGACCCAGTTGAAGAGGGCCAAGTGTCTCTCAGAAATGAAAGATTAAGTTTGTGATCCAAGATAAAATTGTTAAAAAATAATAAAATTTTGTTTGTATGTGACTCTCAGAGCTTTTTCAAAAATGAAGAGGAATTACGAGGCTCTAATGGTTCCCTGCATAAACAAACAATAATTTATAAGTGTTTGAACCTGTGGGACTACATACACTGACGTAATTTAATATATTTTCTTAAATGACTCCACTAAATTTGAATGTATCGTTAACTCAAACAACACTACATTCTCAGTAACTTTCTTGTGTTCATTTAAAACAGAGGGTGCTTGCTTTATCTTATTTGCAATTATTACTAGCTTGTACAAAAGCCATGTGTAAAACCCCAGTACATAAAGGTTAGCCATCGTCTCAATTAAGATAATGACTCAAACCAAAAATGTAAGACTGGCCAGATTGAATAGGTGTTTTGACAACATTCAGTTGTTTCGGAGAGTGTCTAAGTTACTTCTCAGATTACGTTCAACTCATTACCCTGGCTGCAGAAAATAGTCACACATTATATAAAGGCTTTAGTGCAGAGGTGAAGAAACACAGCTACACAAGTGTTTGACTGGGTAGTGAAAAGGCAGATAAGAACAGTGAGTCGGGCGAATGGGGACCAAGGGGAATGAGAGAGCCTACAGCAAGCAGGGTGCCATCTGCTCTCCTTGCCAACCAGAGCGACTGAGCCACGAGCCCTCAGACCAAATCTCCCATTATTTTACTGCACCAAGCGATGACAGACTTAGCAACACCATAAACTACGCCTCCAAGAAAGTTGTTTCTAAACTATGATTCAGTGTAACATAATTACAGTAAAGTGTGATGCTTAGTTTTTTTCTCTTTTGACATTTTTAGACCACAGGACTGATTCCAGACATCTGCTGTGTGAATTATTGCATGGACATTTTTACGGATGACATACCTAAACGTTCAGGTTAATTTAATCATTAATACTGCCAGTCACTAGCATGGACTAACTCTCTTCCATTTCATAAAATCAGGCAGTGACACTAAAGTCAACTATTCAGAGAAAGTCTGTGAGCAAAGATCAACATGTTACGTCCTTTCATGACATGAAACTGCAATACAATTCCTCATTTTCTGACATTTAAATCAGGTCTAGTATGACAACACAAGGCATTATGCATTGGCTGTCTTGGACCTCATAGTGTCCCTCAGGACCATAGATGGGACTATATAAAAATGTAAACACATGCATTTATGGGCTTCATCTAAGTCGTTCATAGTCATAATTCATGGAAAGCTCTGATTTTTGTGATGACATAAAGGATAGAATGTGTCATCGTTCCGAAGGACATACACTCTACAAATTAGACTTCCACATGAAGCTCCAATAGCGTAATGTGTAGACCAGCGACGTAAAGCCCAGATCAACGCGTTTATATTGTAATGCGACAGTGTAGAGCCCTTTCTTGATGAAAAGCACTATGACATCACTGTTAGAGACATAATGTGCTCATGTTGCAATGAGTTTATATGGCTAATTTATTGCCTCAGTAATACTTAATACTACTCTTTAGAGAACCAGAAAACCATACACTAATTAAAATCTGAAGGTTATTCATCTGTGTCGACACAGATAACTTAACCAAAA
Source organism: Chanos chanos (assembly GCF_902362185.1). NCBI lineage: Eukaryota > Metazoa > Chordata > Actinopteri > Gonorynchiformes > Chanidae > Chanos > Chanos chanos. The sequence continues at coordinate 24,258,416 of NC_044496.1, forward strand.
ATGACTGTCCATGATACATTTTTTTAATCTTAATGATAGGAGGTGAGAATTGCTGTGAGAAAGATGTTTTTCATAGCTGATGTGTGTTTGTGATGGTCCCACTCTATACACATAGATCGACTGATCGATTTGGTGGTCTTACTATGAAATGGTGTGTCAGTCAAGAATGGCAGTGACTGACAAGTTCTGTGTATCTCCAGACGCTTATGCTGTCTGCTCCATTTCGCACAATCAGGCGCTGTCGGTCATGCAATATTTCATTCCAAGAATGGAAAGATTGCAAGATTATACGTTCAAGGGCTAAGCAAAGATTGAACATAAAGATAATTGACTTTTTAGTCTAAACTTTTATCCATAGAGTTACATAAGGATAAATGGCTGAAATGCCTATCACTGTATATAACTCCATCATAATTCTAACTTCGCTGACAGCCTGTAGACTTGGTTCATTTTGAGAGCTGCTTGAAGTAAATAAAGAAACAAAGAACATACAATGCTATGAGCACAATCAAATCACTGTCTGGTTTTACTAGCCTGTGGTTAAGGAATGAGCTGATGCATTACCCACCAGGACAGAAATGATTTTTTGGGTGTCTGCTCTTTTCTGCTCTTTAATGATGTCCTCACAAGATGTCCTTTAATGATGTCCAGACATGAGTGCAATTCACTCAGAAAACAGCCATAATGTAACACATCATTTTACACCAACACCGGGCTTGCCTATCTGTTTCTGTCACTTTTTTTAGTGGCAATGCTCCAGTCCTCACTAATAAACCCAAGTCCTTAAACTTCCATATGCAGTAGAGAAGGAAACAGATATTTGCATATTTCATATTCATTTACCAGATACTCTTATCCTTAATGACCTCCAAAAAGGTGCATACAGTTAATTAATTAAATGATACAAATTTAATTGGTTTTAATCGGGGGAAAGGAAAGGTTCTGATCACAGTACAGCTTGGCTGGTTCATCAAGGACAGTGCCAAGGTCTTGGTGGTATCAGACATGTGGGACATCAGAGCATAACTGGAGATGTAGAGGTGCTGCAGCACAAATGAGCCATTTTTAAAAGAACAAACATTCCTTCTAAAACATAACAAATTTGTGAACAGAATGGATATTTCACACTGCCTTGTTCTGGACCAGTGTACAGACTGCACATTGGTTTTTCCCAGCCCTGCAGTCTGTTGACCTCATTTAGAGAAGGTTCAACAGCTATTCTCCGATAAACGCTTAGCCAGGAGCTCAGGGGACCCACAGTCCCTTACTTGTCATGTGCCTGGCCAGCCACAATATAAAACAAGTGCCCTCCAAAGCAGTCTAGGAGAACAACGCTGACCCGTGAAATGCCCACAGCTGTACCCTCTTTACAGGCTTTCTGTGCTTCATACATTAGGCTTCAGCTTTTAGAGACATTTAGAGGAAAGAGTGTAGAGAATGTGTTGTGTTTGCTGCTCTCCTGTTGAAGGCAATATTAAATTATTTATCGATCCTCTCTTTTGGCTTTCCTCTTTTAAAGGATACTTTAACTATTAATATGACTATACATACTACACATACACACACACACACATACACACACCTCACCATTTCTCACTCAGTCAGTGCTGTGATTTAAACCTTGAAACTGTATTTCATTTTTGTATATTTTTAGTATCTATTTATGTACATTTTAATAGTCTACTAATTACAGTCTTACACTAACACGTTTGAGCTCTTGGGCATCAGGCCATTAGTTCACACAGACAAGGGTACTTGGCTTCGCTTAATGACAAAGACTTTAATTGCTCCTTATTGATTTGGACACATGGCCATGTATTTCTCCTAGAGTCAATACATCTTTGTCAGCATCAAGTCTGGATTTTAAGGGAAGAGCATAAATCATTCCAGCATTTGGATATAAACCACTTCTAACACCTTGCAGCAGAATGGAATTCTCCAGAATATTATGGATGAAATCCTCAAACAGAAAATGATGTGCATTTCAGAAATCAGAATGTGCTGAATCTCTGGCGTGCAACGGAAACCTTCTGAAGAGATATGTGAAAATACAAACATACACTTTCATGTGCGTTGCTTTACACATGCATAAACACTATTCCCTGTGGCATACTGAGAGAATCTCAGTTACCACATTCACCCTTTCATTATCAGTGAATGAGGAACTTCCCTGGAGCTAAAAGGAATGGCATTCTCCCCTTTGTGACTTGGCTATAAAAAGCACATTGAGAAAAAAAGGCAAAAAGATGGGGGAGGAGGGTGAGAGAGTGTAGAGGCCAAATAAACCCCTCATGTGGAACCGAATCCCTAAACACAAAGTATTTTGAAGAAGCCTGAGAAGATACTGTACATTTCTGAATAACCTGCTTTCTAGTGGAATATTCCTTTATATTTCTGTACAATGACAAAAACCACAATCCCAAATTGAGGAATACTCTTGTTCTACGTAACAGCTATAGTGGCATGGTGAGAGATCTTTAAGTATTTAAAGGAGAAGATCAGCAGAGACATGTTAGAACTGCCAGCATCAGCAAATCCCAGTGTTAAGTTTTTATCAACTGGGCTCAGAAGGATGTCAGGGCTAAACCACTGATAAAAACCGATGTGGCTTTCAGCTACATCTACAGTAGAGTATTTTCGCTCTGAGTCTTAATATACTGTATTGGTCTCATCAGCACATTTCCACTGCCCCAGGGCAGGCATTTTGAGAAACCACGCAACTGGACTCACAGCCCTCCCAGCCGTAAAATATCTCAGAGAAGAGTAAGACAAGGGTCTTGGAGAGCCTGCAGCCAGCTTTCATTACACATCCCTCGTATCAGCGGGCTCATCAGGGGAGTGCTGGCTTGATATTATGAGTCTATCACAAACCTCCATTCCATCTCTCCCACATATCTCTCTTTCTCCCTCTACTATCACTGCATGGCAAGAACAGATATGTATTGGCATTTGACCTATGAGGTTAACCCTCTCTGCACTCACCCGGGATCCTGTTCTGAGTAATTGGAAATCATGAGGGTTTGTACTGGGCTCTCTCACTCTCTCGCCCTCTCTTCCCTTCAAAAACCCCACTTGATTTGTTCGGTGTCAGCCTTTACGAGGGCACTGTCGCTACTGTTCATCCACGAGGTCTTGTCCACGGAAGCTGTTTTCTGCAACCAAAGCTAACAAACAAATTATTCATAATTCCTACTCCTCACAAATTCTGGTATTCCAGAACCAAGAAACCTCATGACTAGCAAGTGGATTTATACACTTGTACATTTCCAGGCCAATGGTTATGTAATTCTCAAGCATTCCATACATTTTTGATAGGCAACCGGGAAAAATATGTTGATCTTTTTTTATATCCCTGGTGAAATGATGCTGCCAGTTACAGTGAAGGTCCAAAAGGCCCTGTCTTAAAAGAAAATAAATAAATAAAACAGCAGTCAAGTGTCATCCACTTGAAAGCTTGGCAAATGTGGAAAGAACCCTTTTTTTTGAGAATTCTTTTGCATTGCTTCAACACGCTAATTATGAAGAAGAGTGTGACGTTTTTGTCTTTATGACAATGATGAAACTCAAATGCTTCCCTCATGTGTATGCCTGTCATCCTCTGCTTAGATTAATGAAGATTGATCATGATTCCTGGAGAACCATGTTCCTTTAGGGATGGTCAACCCCAAATCACCATGGCCTCTGAAGTCATTTAAACAACCCCTGGACTCTGAAACCCAAGCCCACAGAGCCAGAGACAGGACAGAACTGTGTATTATCCAGGGCCCCATTACCCAGGCCCCAACCAGCATCCAGACATGTCAGATAGGAAAAAAGGCTGACCCAAAAGCCCAACTTCTCCAGGAACACTTCCACAGACAATGTGCAGCCTACTGGCTGGAACGTGATTTTTTTTTAATTCTTGTTTGTTTCTGGGGTGAGATGCTGTTGAATGATTAACACAGAGGACCAGAGAATGAAATGAAATTGGATACTGAAGTTGCTGTTAGTGAAGTATGAAAGAAGACTGTGTTCACGCTTTGGAGAAAAACACAGTGCTGTGGGCCTGATAGACAGAGTTGAGGTAATTACTATCTGTCATCAGCAACATGCTATGTGACAACCATACATTACATCCTGTAACTTCTCCCAAAATATCTTTAAATGCTTCATTGCCGATGTTAGAAAATGAAGTAGTTATACTGTGTATTATATTGTGCAAAGTTAAATGTGATCACAGAGTTGTTTAAATCGTGGAGATGGTGGTTGTGTTCTTTTTACAAATCTATATATCAAAAACTCATATTGTTTGTTTTGCACCATATTTTAAAGCAAAGCTTTTTGCTTCTTCAAAATGGATTAATAACATATTGAGGTGACTGAGTCTTGGCACTGTTGGAGGTATTTCTTTGATCACTGGTTCCATCTAGTGGGAGAATAAAACACAACGGCCATCAAATACAGTGCACCCATTTTAGGTACTTTAAAATGCATTTTTATGAAGTTAGAAATCAAGAAAACATTGTCATCTCTCTCTCTCTCTTTCTCTCTTCCAGAGTGTGCCCTCACAAACAGATGCAGTATCTCCTAATTCTGAGGCCAGGAAGAGAAGATGAGAATGTGAGGAAAGGATTTTGGGTATGGGGGTATCACTGTGACTGTGCTCAACCTTGTTGTGTTGGTGCTTGTGTACATTTACACTTCTGTGTGAAGATGTTGACTCTAACCTTGTACCCATCCACCCAGGAAACACCTGTTGCTCATCCTGTTTGTTGATCCCAAAACAGTGTTTAATGGTCATAGGGTGATATTATCCTCACGTCCCCAGACACAGTCACAGAGTTTGATATGCTTGTTCTTTTCAGGTGGTTTTGATTTTCACGAGAGGCAGAAATATGACAATAAAATGACTCAGTGTAATTTACAGGTGTGTTTTGCGGGGAAAAGTATGCGTAAAAAATAATATTCTGATATCATGATAATACCAATATGATATCAAACATGCTTATTAAGTGCTTTTAACAGTGCTTTCATTACATTTACTATTTCAGTGATGTTTAGAGGTACATTCATTTCTAATACACTGTGAGGCGTAAAAGTTTATATAGAATAAATAAATAAATAGGTAACATGAACTATCGCTTACCTGTTGGAAAGAACGCGTGTTTGAGCGAGCAGGTAGTTGCAACAGTATTAATCATAGACGTTAGTGCATTTTGGTATTAACGAAATCAGTAACATGGAGAAGTAATGAGCTCAAGAACAGATCAGATTTGTATTAACGAAATCAGTAACTTGGAGAAGTTATTAGCTCGAGAACAGCCTGTAATGGAAATGAATCCATTGAACTCCCCCCCCCCCCCCCCCCCCCCCCTCGAGCTTTGTCGCAGTTTGGGCTACCCCCTGATTGGTTGTCCTGTTCAGCCAGTCCGATTGGTAAAAAGTTCTACATCAGTCTAAACTTTAAACAGCCTGCCGTTCATGTGGGTTAGTCTTCATGAATCCAATCACAGCACTCAGGTATCGTGATTAAATTAGTATAGCCGATGCTTTATTATGGAGATGATTTAGTTTAAAAAGTTATTTGATTAGCCTTTATTGAGAAACTTTTTTCTGCTGAACGACATTACAGACCATTAAAAGATTCAAAGGATAAGTCTCAGATGACTCTGAGATTGACAGATTCTCATCGGAATTTCTGAATCCCGTATGATATGGTGAGGTGACATGATGTCAAGCCGGGAGAAAATAATATTTTGCGTATTTGTGTGTTTATTTATCTCATCTTTCACTCTTTCGTTGGCAAAAACATCACATGAAGGACAATTTCATAAAACACAACAAGCAGTCCAACTGCATTCAAGGACGGAGAGCAGGTACTCTTATCTCTCAGCGGCAAATTATGAAGTTTATCAGACGACGGGGAAACCAACTGCAACACCGAATCTCAAGATTAAACGACAGAAACTTATTAATGCTGGAAGATGGAAGTCAAAGCGAATGAATTGGTCTAAAATAACTATAGATGTGAACGGGTAAGTGCTAATGGAATGTTTATTTTGCATTCTTGATTAAAAACATACATCCAGACTATCATCAAACTGCTCAATTTGTATTATTCCTGTTTCGCTATATTGCAAAGATAACCTTTATTACAGGTCACAAGATAACGTAAAAAATTAAAGCATACGTGCCCTAACAATTGTCGGAACTGTCTTCGTAACTACAAGACAGCAAAAGAGAACCTATGGTGATCCAAAAGAACAGTCCTTCAATGATGGGCGGATTCTGAAGTGGGACCCAAGCTGTCAGTAACACAGACCTGGCCCTAAAACTTCATATTTTATCATGTACCTCTTCCACGAGTCTCAGGACCTAGGCTACGCTGCTTTAGGTAATACGTGTGGTATGTCAGCATAATAAAATATTTTTACACTTGCGACTGATTGCGACACGTTACATTTTAAATAGGCCTAATCTGACCTCCCAAATCATGTAGCCTATAGCCTGATTCATGTGTGTTTTTCCTAAAGTTTTTCAAGTTTGCTACATGGTGCAGTCGTGCTACATTTGTCGTGCTACAGGAAAAAAAAGTTGAAGCATGACTGGTTATAAGTCCTTAACACCCTCTCAAATATTTAGATGACTTATGCTAGAAATGTTGATCCCTTGAATAATGAGGAGAATTCTGCTTATCCTGTTTATCCTAAAGTTTTTAATTTTCCAACAGTCTTTTCATGACTGCAAATCCAGGAAATTACTTGTGCTCCCATTCCTATGAACTACAAAGTATAAAAGTGCTGTTACTGATCTTTTGCTATACTTCATCAACACTGCACCATCGCTCTTGTAAGACCCCATTACCTTCATATAACACTATGGGTCTGATGGCTGTGAGGGGTACCCTGAACTTGTGTCCAGAACCAACAGGGCACTAGTTGTCTATTGTGAGTATGTGGTATACTGGTAGGGGGTAAATGGGACTTCTGTTACTGTTACTGTATGGTGATGAAAGCTGTTAGCTTTCAGGTTAGTCACGCTCACAGTTCCAGCAATGGTTACACAGTTCACAAGGGCTCAGAGTGGGCAGGAGGCGATGCTAATCTCTCAGAGCCTGGCATCATTTCAAAGCCCACCAGCAGATTCCTTCACATGGCTGAAAAGGGAAAAGAGACTCAAATGAATTACTGTTTTCCCTTTTTAGGGAAGCATTACGGAAAGACTTCCACTCATAAGACCCTGAGAGAGGGGGTAGAGTTGAAGGTTTCCTAGATGAAAAGGAGAGTTATTAAGGTTCAACTGGCAGTCTCTGCTGAAGACTTAAAATCAATTAATTGAGGAACCAGTCAGCAGAAGCTAATAGAAACCCAGGTGCTAACAGTTGTGTTGTTTAAGTATTATGCTTGTGTTTCGGATCGTTTAGTCATTTAGCCAGTGGTTATTTGGGATTTTGTACCCTGTGCATAAGTTCCAGCAGGGGTTGTCTTCCTATGTTTTAGTTAACACATTTTACTCCCAGAGTTTCTCAAAGTACTGCTTTTGCTGCCTAGAAAATACTGCATCCTCTGTTCCCTCCATTTGTTGACACAGGAGAAAGAAAAAAAAGCAAAAGTTTACCTTCTACGTTGAGCAGGTAACACAATGTCCATTTTATCACTCTAATTCATATGTAAGGGTAATTATTGTGAAAGTAATATGCTGAGATTTCTTTGTCCCTTAGCTCATTTTATTGACAAAAAAATGAATTGATATATCTTCAAGAACACTGTAGTGTCAGAGATAACTAAGTGAAGGTCATAGCTGTGTGAGGTTTTTTGTTGATTTAGGACAAAGAGACAGATGGCTCTGATGCTCTCGTGATCACATCGTTTGCCACAGGTCGTTTATGAGATCTGTCCCAAGCCAAAAGGACAGCTCTGACTCAGCTCTGTAAACATTAGTCATGTGTTATTTGGAATGTATAGTTTAGGTGTCAACTCCACATTAAAACCAAGCCACAGACAAAAGGCTCTGTAAGTTTCCACTCTGTCGACGTTAGCACATCCCTGTTTGGGTCTGAGAGAGTCCTAGGCAGAGGGTCAAAGCCTTGCATTCCACAAATCAGGAGGATGTGCTGGCCTTGGAAGCCCTCACTACCAAATCTCTAACAACTTAGCGTGCTCTCAGACCGTTTGTGCTAACCCGAATCTTTCTCGTTGTGTGATAATATTCTCCCATACTCCGCATCAAAGACTCATCTTCACACATTTTCATTATGTCAGAAGACACCAACAAACATGCATCTTCAGTTTAAAAAAAAAAAAAAAAAAAGATGACCATCATATCCAGGCCGTTCCATCAAAGGCTAAAAACTTGATAATTACAAGAGAATGACAAAAGATCAATGAAGAATGTTGTGTTTTTCTGAGCTTTTTCTAAAATGCTTTAGCTATTGGACTTGGAGAGCTTGAGTGCCTAATCATGACGCAATGATGCATGCAGTATCTAGGCTCTTCTTTGATAGCACTCACGTTCTTTAAGTCTTTTTTCATGGTAACGTCTGCTGAATTAGCTGTTGATGTGATGCAAGGAGTTCAGAGGTCACGCTTAGCCTTCCAGATGCTGAATCACCTGGCACTCTCTGAGGGGGTTCAACGCATGAATAGAGCCTCTGTCAGCCACCCCCTTGGCTCTCTAAGCATGTTGGGAAAGTCACCCTTTTGCAGTCATACAATAAGTCCACAAAACTGTAACTAATTAGCAAATCCCTGCAGAGCAGGAAAAGGGTGGATTCATGCACACTTCTCATGCGGTGCTGTGACTTTGAAGCAAGCGATCGTCACCCGGGTTTGTGTTAGTGTGCTAATTGCTTCTTCTCCCAGAATCCCTGGACAAACAGGCCACGGCCAAGCAGGCTGTCCTGAAGACTCTTAATCCGCATCTGTTTAGCCATCGGAGGAGGAGCGAGACCAGACCTGCTAAAGCCAGTGTGGGAAAAACAATATCCCTCATGTGCTGGGGACAGAGGGAGCAGAGGCCCAGAGGAGGGGGCGTCCGTAGCGTGACGCTCTTGTTTTCATTCATGGCTGTCAGTCTGCTCACACTGAATGCATCAGAGGGCGAACGGTCACTTTAAACTGAGGGGATCCTTATCCTCAAGCACACAATGCGTCTTGCCAGGCCTCATTACCTTGCTCTATAAATCCTTTAAGGCCTTTTTTGATGAATGTTTAATTTACGATTGATATGTATAAATCGATTTGTTGTAGCGTCAGTCAAAATATTCCAAACCCAGTGACATTTAAAGTAAAATTTCTTTTTCTGTCCATTTGTTTTCAAGTTTTGTCTCTTCTGTAAGATTGTTCCCTAGACTTCTGCATTTCTATAAGAACGGAGGGAATATAGAAATTATTCTGTAACTTTATATAGTAAATTATGTTTATTCCTGTGTAGTTACTGAATTTGGACATTTTGACAAAGAGAGAGGTAACAAGTATCAGTTATTTTTCGTTGATTAATCTGTTTCCCCTTCTTTCCTCCAGACCCAATGTCTGTGGCTACAGATGCTGCCAGGGATGGACAGTGGCTCCAAAGACAAGAAAATGCACAAAACGTGAGTGTCCTCAAAGCAACTTCATCTCCAGTCTGAACTACCTTTTTGTTTCCAAGGTCACTGAGTGTTAACTTTCTTCACCAAATACTTCAGTGCTTTCATACATCACTCAGAGATGTGATGTGATGTGAGGTGATGTGAGGTGATGTGTTGTGATGTGATGTGATGTGATGTGATGTGATGTGATGTGATGTGATGTGATGTGATTTGTGTCATGCTAACAAACCAAGCTCATATGGTGTAAGGCAGCTCGCCACTACCTTGTTGGGTAAGTGAGTACATCAGTGCACAGCTAACAGTTACGGTCCACTCAGCTGGAACATAAAAAGCATATATCAGATATGTTAACAGAATATTCTGACAACCTGCTTAAAGTTGTAACATTGGCAGAGTTTAACCCGTCAGCTGGCCGTGTGAAATATGGCTTGAACGTTGAGAGAACCCAGCTCATGCTAATCCATTTTCTCTTATAACTCCAGTTGTGGTCCACACGGAGGAACCACAGCAGGCTCATAGCAGGTTTGCTTTGTATACAGTGCATGGTTAAGGCCGAGCAAACAAGTCAGAGATATTTTCATGTGTTTTAATAAATGCTTAAGTCAATCTCAGGGCACTGTCTAAGATCAGAGACGGTGATGGATGAATAAACCACAACAAGACATGAAGAGAACAACTGAGAAAAAGTCATCCATAGGGAATCCAGTTTTTTACTGCTTTTTATTTTATGTATTTAAGCCTCAGATATCTAGTAAATGATACCAGATACCAGTTCTCTCTCTTTCTCTCTCTCTCTCTCCCCCATATATATATATATATATATATATATATATATATATGTACATACAATATGTGTGTGTGTATATGTGTGCGTGCTTGGTTGTGATTACCACTACAGACAATGTAGTAGATTTTCATTTTTGAAGTGCGCTAGGAAAAGGTTTTTTTTTTAAAGTACCATCATGTTCTTTAATCATAAATGCTGCAAACAGAATGTACGACAGGGATATGTGAATTCTTCTATTGTACCAAATTATTGCTTTTATAAAAAAAAACATAAATCGCCTCTAATTGCATTATGCAGTTTAAACTATTTATTGTGGTATTTAAACCAGACAAAAACCAAAAGACAAACGTGTTGGCGGCGGGGAGGGGCGGAGCTGGGTGCCGTAGTCATGACAGCACACAGACACACTTTAGTGGGCCATCTTAAGAGCTCAAAAGCAGACTCACTGTTGACACTAGCTCTCAAAACACTCTTAAAACCAGTGCCAGAGCTCAACTTCTGAATGAATTCTAAACGTAAAACAGAGCTGAGGACTGCATAGTTTAAGAAAACTGAGAAAGTTGCGGAGCCAGGCTACAGGAGTCTGAAGAACACAGAACTGATAATGTTTATGCCAAAGAAATGCCTTGTGAGCTAACGGCCCATGTTGTGATCAGTTTCACCTGGTTTCTTTTAAATTAGTGTGAAGAGAAGCCAGTTTGGCAGAGTTATCATTTTGCTTAGCTGCCTCAGCTAAAGGTTGTCCTGTCCCTTTGACCTTTCTGCGTGAAGCAACATTAGCCTTAATCTGCAAATGTTCAGCTGGAGACAAGATGCCTGTATACTCTTAGAACTTGAACTAAACTGGATTTACTGTGGCATTTTAATTGTGTTGGGACCTGACCTGGTGTTAAAAGCTTATATCCACTTACAATGGTAACAGTAAAGATTTTAACACTATAAGGTCAGCATAGTGAAATACAGACACAAAGGTTACTAAGAAAAAAGGGTTTTTCAGTTTTGCTCATAATCCACATGTTAAGAAGGTCCATTTAACGGGATTTACTCACTTCATCAGTGGTCTGTCTGACAGACCAGATTTAAAGGGCTTGCATATGTCATTACAGCTTTGTGCAGCTCTACTCTGATGCATAGTCACAAAAGCACTTGAATATACATGACATTACACAGAAATAGCTGTTAAAATGTAGGTAGGTGCTGCAGAAAAGATGCTAGCCCATCACTGCTTCCAGCTTGGGCAAGTATCCACGTGGACAATATTGGCGGTTGTGAAGCTGGCAGATAATGGTCTCCCCATCACTGTAGCAATGACCCCAATTTGTTGGTCAGAGTGGGCATTGGTGGGCAGATCTGGGGAGCGTAGCGTGAACCCCCATGTGTGTTATGACTTCCCTGGAAATCCAAACAAAACAAACAAAAGAAACTTACTTCATTCGTTACACACACACTGAGCAGTGAGCTGGAGCCTCTGCATTTAACCCATCCCAACACCAGTGAGCACACACACACACACACACACACTATGAGCTAGGTGCAGTGGGCAGCCGCCGTCGCCGGCATCCGGGGACCAACTCCAGGTCTTTTTGCCAGTGCCTTGGTCAGGGTCACTGACAGGAGTCTTATGAGTACTAATCCTAGTGGGGGGCGGGGGGGGGGGGGGGGGGGGGGGGGGACTGGAGCACCTGGAGGGAGCCCATGCAAACACTAGGAGATCATGGAAACTGGACACAGAAAGGACCTGGATCTTTAGGAAGGGAGAGGCAGAGGATTTGTACATGAATGAAGAGAAACCCGCGCTAAATCCCTCTCCAGTCTGGTGAAAAGAAGTGGTTGGTAACTCCACGTGTTGCAGGGGACATGTAGAAGTCGCCACTCTGGAAAGCCAGAGTTTTACATGCAGAAATGGAAATATTAGGGAATCGAAATATGAGGGAACAGGCCACCACTAAATTTGAAGAACAGGGTTTAAAATGGCAATATAAAGTATGTTTTACCTTCCTTTTTGTATTTTTGATGAAAAATACAAAACTGAGTGTTTTGCTAGGTGTGAAAATGCTTATTCTACTGCACTTCGTAAGGTAAAGTCACGATGTTTCAGCTGCTCAGTCAGTGTTGATAACTAAAGGTGGTGATTCTAGAGTGATCTAAATAGATTTGGTTGATGGTGAGACTGGGAATCTGAGCTTGTTATTGGGATAACCTGTGGAGTTACACATGTTTATTCATTATGCTACTAATATGTGATATATGGTTGTTTGCTGCATATGGCATAAAATGAAAGTTGAAGTACATGGGGGAAGTAAAATAATAAAAGTTCTGAATTTTTCCTTACACATGAGGTTCAGTTTCTAGCTAACTATGCTTTACAACAGTTGTGTAAGATGTATGGGCCATTGCTCCAGCACTCTTGGGGGCTTTATCCAGACATAAGAAGAAATAAGGGCCAGAAAGAGAGGGCAGCTTTTGCTAAACCCCACATCCTGTGTGCCTGAGTTCATTCGCAAACAATATAATCTGCCTGTTGTTTGTTTGACTTTTTGGCACAGATTTTATAAAATTTTCTAAGCCTTTTGTATGCAAGTAGCCTTGTGGTGGAGCTTCAAGCAATTTCTTTTAATAGCATTTTATTGTTTGGCTTCTGTGAATAATAGTGAAGCCTCCTTGCTATTTCTCTCTTTCTCTCTCTCTCTCCCTCTCTCTAGCAAGGTGTCTTCCTCGTTGCCATAACAGAGCAGTGTGCAGACAGCCCAACATTTGCGAGTGCCGACCTGGTTTCCATGGATATCGTTGTGAACACTTCAGTGTCACCCAGGCTCCTCCCACATCACCATGGTCACACCTGTTCCCTACCACTCCCTCTCCCTCCACTACACCAGGATCCAGGATCACTCCCACACCTGTGTACACCTCTGCTCTCTGGAACACATCTTCATCTGCCTCATGGCAGACGCAACGTGACGCGACCTCGGATGTCAGGAATAAGTACACGCTGCGCTGGCAGCCTCTATCGTAAGTCTCCCTTGTAAACTCACCCATCGTGCGCAACTCATCTATAGACATTACTGCTTTTCACCTTTAATGAGTGGGTGAGCATATTTCATATTCAGATGTTTTTTGATGTAGTTAATGTGCTATAGATTAAAGCTGGCAGATTGTGTGGACTGGTTAAGGAAATGGGCAGAAATTGGGAGTTTCAGGGTCACTGAGCAGAACATCCTCTCATCACTGGGTTTTTCCCCTCAATTAGACTGGTTTGTGCACTGGTGAGTGCCAGTTGGTGTCCAGGTGTTTGCTTTTTGCAGTGGCCTGAACTCTACCCATCTAATGAGAAGCAGGTGCTTGTTTACACTCTGCCATTGGCTGGTATCAGCCTCCATGTAAGGGACCAGCTGAAGGACCCAGAAAACAGGATTATCACCATACCCAACCTGGAGAGCAGATTTTAATCTCTGGCTTTATCTCTGAATAACTGTAAAGCTATTGGTTGAAAAAGTAAGCAATTGTAGATTATTTAATTAGAGGTCAGCACCATTCAGTATGGATATAAAACTGTTCCAGAGCATAGAACAGCCGAAGGTTAAAGGCTGACTAACCCTTGAAGTAGAATATTGCTGGATCTCTCATGCTGAATATCCTTTGTGCTCAGCTCTGTTCAAAGAGTCTTAGCGCTATGTATGGCATTGTATAACTTATCCTTTACCCTTTTCTGTCATCTTCATTCAGCTTTTCAGATGTTAACTTAACTTAAATTACATTCAGGAGTAATTTAATAGTTTTTTTTCCCCCAGTATATCCCATACCATGCTGTTCCTGTAGGGAACCTGCAGGAGGTGCTCCACTCCAGTGTAAATTCTACTGTAAATCAGATACTCTACAATATGCCTGCACCAGCCGAGCACCTGTGTGCTTGTGTGTGTTTGTTTGCAGTTTTCCTGTGTTTGTGTGCCTGAATGCATGTATGTGTGCATTTGTGTGTTTTGTATGTGTTCATCTATGTGTGCACAGTGTGCATATGTGTATGTGTTTAAATGTTTTATTTCTGTCTTTCTTTCTTCCCTTTAACATATTTGGAGATTGTATTTGTTAACAAAGGCCCTAGGACTTGGGCAAGTATCAGGACCTGAAATGGCCCTGTAAACTCATATGTTACCGCTCTGCATTAAAATGAAAAATAGAGTTCACAGTAATCTTGTCCAAGGTTTTGCCAAAACTGGATATTTAGAAAAGAAAAACAACATGCTTTCACTGAAACCACCATTGGCTCCCTTTCTCCACAGATGCTTTTCAGCTTTTGTTCCACTATTCAGCTGAAAGCAGCTGTATATATATAATTATCGTAAGGTGAGACCCATGAATGTTTAATGTTAAGTCTTGTTCATACATCTTAAGTTTATTTGTGGCTCTATGAAGTATGAAGTATCTCTTCCAGTTTTGAAACAAACAGCTTGGTATGTAAATGTGAATGATAGTTTGCTTCCTGTGTGTGTGTGTGTGTGTGTGTGTGTGTGTATCTGTGTGTTTACTCTGCAAGTGAGTAATGTGTTATTGGTGCTGTGTTTTGGGCGGCAGAATCAGGCATTCTTAGAGAGCAGGGGATCGTTGACTCTTGTCTTTTGCAAGTCACATATTCACTCTGCCAGAACTGAACAGAGCTAATGACAAACACAGAGAAGCTTAGTTTACAACCTCCGGCTGTCACTGCACCTCTTTCACAAAGCCAGCCAGAAGCTCTGTCTGCAAATCAGACAGAGAGGGAGGGGGGTGGCAGAGAGAGAAGGAGAGAGAGAGAGAGAGAGAGCGAGAGAGAAACTCAACAAAGAGATGGTCAAGGATATAAAGGAAAGAAAGCTTTTTCAATTTTCATAGTTCTCAGACCACTTTTAGTGGTCTGGAACAGCTGAGCTAGTAGAATAGCATTGCATTAATAGAAATACATTAATAAAATCAAAACTTTATTTTGTGTGTGTGTGTGTGTGTGTGTGTGTGTGTGTGTGTGTTTATCACTCATCACTCTGCACTAAAAGAGAACACTCCGATGGCGCTGACTCATTGTGCCTGGTCAGACTGAACCTGGACTCCTATTAACACTACACAGATACTGAAGAATTAAATTTACTTTGTAACCAAAGATTTGGGGAGAAATCCAACTGAAGTCCATTATCATTTTTATGGGGTTTATGCGGTCAGTGAGTCCTCCACAGCAGCTGCACACCCAGAGGAGAGGCAAAGATGGTCGGGTCATTTTTTTTAAAAGATGCACCAAAAGAGAGTTTGAAATGAGGCAGATCGGGCCTTTGCGGGCCCTGTGGTAATCTGGGACCGGCATCTTGCTGAGTGAGTGGCCCGTTGGACTGACTTCAGTTGGGGGAAGGAAGGGCTTGGTCCCGTGGAAACAACTCTCTCACAATAGACCATTGAAAAGCTTCATGCCAGAGTCAGCAAGGAGGCCTAGACTTGATGAGCCAAAGTGATTCAGTCACACAGCTGCTGAAAGAATACAATTTCCCCATCTTTCAACACGAGTGTTTTTCACCACATTCAGAGTGTGAATGAGATGATTCCATAACTACATGCTGTTTCTATGCATTATGAAGACAATGAAGCTCTACTGCAAGTTTCATGCGCTCAAAAAGTTTTGTTGTGCATTTGACCACAATGTACTCTATTATGATTAATAACTATGAATAACAATATTAAAATCTGCTTTTGAATAAATGTTCCCAGACGCTCTGCGTGACACTTCCTGCTCTGATTTGCCTGCTAATAAACGCAGCTCATAGTGAAAAAGTTCTCCTGTTCTCATGGCGAAAAAGTTCTAACTGTACAAAAGCACTACAGCTGAAATACAAAGCAGAGGAGATTGGATAAAAGTTTTGTCATGAATTATGTGTCGTCCTTATTTCAAACATGACTTTTTTTCTATTTTTTACACATCATCCAAGAGCAGCTGAAGTCTAAGTTCTTGCTCTTTGGCTCAAGAGACCGTGAGCCTGAATGTTCTGGTCTCCACTGGAGAGATGTGTAATGTACTCAAGAGGGCGAGAGAGTATCAGGTTTATTGTAGCATTTCAAATGGATTTCACTGCTGTTGTTTGTTTGTAGAGGTTCTGTGCAAAGGCACAAAGGTCTATCCTGAGGCTTAACTGAAAATGCTTTATTAGATTAGTGTCATAAAATGGGGCCTTAGACGAATGACCGTCTCCTATACCACTGTATTGAATCCCATACATGTACCTGCACCTGGGCTGACACACCATGTGACATGGATGACAGTCTCCTATACCACTGTACTGAATCCCATACATGTACCTGCACCTGGGCTGACACACCATGTGACATGGATGACCGTCTCCTATACCACTGTTCTGAATCCCATACATGTACCTGCACCTGGGCTGACACACCATGTGACATGGATGACAGTCTCCTATACCACTGTACTGGATCCTATACATGTACCTGCACCTGGGCTGACACACCATGTGACATGAATGTGTTTTAAGGCTTGTTATGTTGCCTGTCTGCTATATGCTGTAGCTTATACCAGCAGAGAGAGAAAGAGGGTGAGAGTGAGAGAGTGGGGGAGAACAGAGTTTGCAGTATGGGGTTATTTGGATGATGTGTGTGTGGCTCCCCTGCTATCAGAAAAGACTGTGTGCGTGTGTGTGTGTGTGTGTGTGTGTGTGAGAGAGAGAGAGAGAGAGAGACTGTATATGCGTGTGTGTAAGTGTGTTTGTGTTTGTGTACCTCTTTGTATATATGTGTGTGTTTTTATGTGAGTCTGTGTGGATATTTATGTATATAAAGTTTCAGACCTGATGTCATGTTTTCTCCAGTGTTGACATGCCAAGTTAAACCACTCCCTGTCATATTTCACTCAAATGTAGTGTAAACACGCACGGCTGTGTGTTTAATTACTCAATACATAGTCTGAGGCTTTGTGTAATCCAAGATAAGTTACAACATCAGCACACATGTTGTCCTGGTCTGGGCCGACAGTCACCACAGGAACCATAGAGTAGCCAAACAGACTGTGATTCAGATTCTGGGTCCCTCTTAACGTTACCGTCTGTGTACTAATAATCTGTTTACACATATACCCCACATATGAGTGAATCAAACACCTCTCATTTATGCTCGCAGTTAAGCTTGCATCAGCACTTATTCTACACCTTTTCTACAAATGTTTAGGAGTGGTTGTCAACTGGTAACTGATATATAAACATTGTGAGGAGTTGTAAAATTATTTGTGAAGATTAGTGATAAATGTATGATGCTGTAGATGTAATGGCTTTATTGTGTTGTGTGTGCTCGGCCTCAGTCTGCCAGAGGACCAGACAACCTCGCTGAAGAACACTCTTGCCAAAAAGGTCGGAGGGAACAAGATCGTCGGCATTTTCATAGAGCACATTGAAGCTGAGAGAAAGAGACTGCAGGCTTCACCACCTCCGCCTGGGACACCGTACTCCACCACCAAGACCTTCCACACACAACGAGGCCAGTACACACTCATCTACGCACCAGGTGAGTGCGACTAACCCTCACATCATTGTAGAATGAGCTCATAGAAACTCCATCACGCCACATCCTTCCCTGAGTGGGTCTGTGGCACCTCTCCCTCTGCTCCTCCAAGCCTTTGCACACACTCAGAGAGTTCTCTCAATGCTTGGATTCAGCTTTGTTGGGTTTTTCCGCTCTGAATAAACCCCTTCCAGTCTAAATGTGACTGAAATATTGTAAGCCCTGTTTACCTTTATGAGAATCTAACTAATGAAGTAGTTGACTCTACTTATGACTACATGTCAAACAGTGCCATTTTTACAAGGTTTATTTATTTATTTAATTTTTTTTAAACTCGGAAAAAGTAACACATGGTGTTTGAAAAACAGCCAGCCTACTACCTATCAGGCTTTTGCTTTCAGAGATGGAGAAAAAAAAATAAAAACAGTCTAAGTGGGCATATCTTGTTTTAATAATTTGGGCCATTTCCTAATGTTTAAACTCTGGCTATGAGATAAGGTTATTATTGGATAGATTAGGGGTTTTGGAGCGAAACAGACCTAGATACACTATTGTACAAAATTCCTGCCATTGTTTAACTTGGCCCAGCTCAGTAGGTGCAGTAATTAGTCACAAAGTGATGGATGTTGTTTTCCAAATGAGAACCCCTTCTCTAGACTCCACCATGGCATGTCAGAGTGACCTCTGTTGCTATGTCTGATGGGAACAGGGGTAAAACTGACCTCCTTTTCACAACTGTGTCTTGTGTCCCTTTCACTTGTTAGAGGTCCACTTCTTCCTTGCTTACACCTCTAATGTGGGAAACCAATCTGACTGAGGTGTAGAGAAGGCCCACATGGTTTAAACTTGGTGGTAGGCTGTTTGTATTATTGTTCATTCACAGTGTAAGTAAGCGAATGAAACTGGCTTTAAATTCTGTGCTCAGAGGATTGGATGGCTGATGCTGTTTTAATTACTACAAGTAATGGCTATCCTGTGACACAATGCATGTTGCAGTGCACTGAAAAATTGATGATGTCATATTTACAACTTCGGGCCTTAGGCCTTTCTTTTATGACTAACCTCCAAACTTACCCTCTTTCTCAATAATCCAAGGAACTCCCAACCTTACATGTTGTCATCTTCCGCTGAAATTTTGAATTTTTTTCATGACATGTACTCCAGTCTGCAGACTCCTAGAGCTCACTGAAGTGGAAAACACAGAACTGGAGAATATCATCTCACATGGAAAAAAAAAATAGAGAGTGAGCAAGACAGAGCGAGAGAGAGAGAATCGCCTTATAAGTGCCAGATCTGTCGAAAACCCAACATTTAATGTCTGCCATAAAGCTGTAATCCAAGTTTCCGAGTAGGGTGAGTTTAACTTGAAGAGGGGAGTCAGTGTTTAAGTGTCTCAGCATTCCTCTGAAGTCAGGACAGTCCATATTTCTATCCCTGACCTACTTTACTTATCATCAGCTCTGCTGTTTATTCACGAATATTTATACACACATCTGTTGTCACGCACGGTTCCTCTGGGGGTATGCAGGTAAATTTAGCTATAGAGGACTCAGTAAAATCTAGAGGCCATAAAACCCAGTGTGGCTGATGGCACATGTTGCATAAAGCCACTCTCAAACGAGTCTCACTATACAAGTTCCCCAGCAATAGGGCAGTATGGTTTTGACTCTATGTGCCACTGTAACATACTTTATCCTTTTCTTTTTGAAAAAAGCAAAGCTTTTTTGCTGGGAGACCAGAGGTTGTACTATTAATATGTCCCTGAAATTGAAAGGGAACGCTAGGATTTGCCATTCATCCCCACAGCACCAGGATGTCAGACCAGTTTTGCGGGCCTTGAGAGCCCAGTTTTTCTCCCCCTCCGTGGGACTCACCATTATTTTGGTAGCTGCTACTCTTCCCTGTCATGGCTTCACTAATCTGAATCTACATGAAGCAGATCTTCCCATTACTAAATAGAATAATAAACCAATATGGGCCACACATGCGTGTATGTGTGTGTGTGCATGTGTGCGTGCGTGCGTGCGAGTGTGTGTGTGTGTGTGTGTGTGTGTGTGTGTGTGAGTATGTGTTAGTGTGCGTGCTTGTGTGTGTGAGAGTGTGTTTTTGAGAGAGAGAGAGTAACCAGTGATGACATCACTGCCCATTAAGCCTCTTTGCAACTATCTATACGAAGGTCCCCTCACAGAGAACTGTTACCTAGGCAACGAACCTATCACAGATGTTTGGTCCCCCTGTACCTGATCACTGCCTTATTAATATATAAAAATGACATCATTACGCTGCTGCTGTCCCACCCATGTGATTCAGGGAGCTTTTTTCTTCTCCCACCAGTTTTCTACTCCAGCATCCAGCCTCCTCTGGCTAGCAGGGCTTAGATGAGATGAGAGAAACTCAGGGGTGCTGTTTAGTCTGTCATTTTAAGGTTATGAGAGTGAGAAAGGAGGATAAGAGGTCCGATACAGTAAGATTAATGAGACTTGCTGCTGTCTTTTGCAAGAGGAAAATGTAACCTTGCTGTCACCAAACACAGATTACACAGACATTCACTAGAAGAGTTAGGTTAGTGCAAAGGGTATCATTCATAAGAAAAAAAAAAAACAATGTGGAAGTATGGGTAATTTACTGCTCCTATGGTCATAGTGTAAGGTGAGGGGATGAACTTTTGGCAGTGCTGTGTCAGTGACTCACTGTGCTGGCCAGCAGGTGTGGAGAAGAAAATGGCTTTTCTGTTTAAACGACTTCTCCTCAGTCAGTTACCCTACTGGGGTAGCCATAATCTTGAAATGAAGAACCTGAAAAAACGTCACCCAGTCACTACAGCCATGAAGTCCTTGGTATGAGGTTGTGTAGACTGTTGATTGGTCGTTTCTCCAGCAGCCCAGGAAAAATGCAATTTGTTAATGAATTCAGACATTTTTTTACTAAAATTTTTTGTGATATGGTGGAGCACAGTGTGAAGTTTTAGCTATAAAGGGCTTGATTCAGTTCATTTTTTGGTGAAAAGAAGAAGCTAAATCGCCCTGTGCCAAGTGAGCCTATCATCTTTCTGCAGCTTTTAATGCATAATTCCTATTTGTTTGCTGTTTATTTGTACCACGTCAGTTAGTTCAGAGTAACAAACCGCTTTGGCAAGTGCAATAGCTTCCACACATTTTCTGTAGCAATCTAAGCTTCATCCTGTTCTTTCTTTTGAAATTTGTTCCCCTCTTTCTGCAAAATTCATCTTGCTCAGGAACATTCTTAGAATATTATTCTTAAAAATGCTTTTTTTGTAGATTTGCTCATAATATTCAAGCCTTTAACCACCATTTTAAACACACAGAAGGACACAGATGAGTTTGTTAGTAAACTAAACTGAGAGTTTGAGTAGGCAGATGGGCTACAGCCTTGGAAATTTCTCCTTTAAAAACTTTATGATTTATTTTTAGGTGTTTTTCAGATCATTGTCTTGCTGAAATATATACAACCTCTTCTCAGCTTTAATTTCTTGACAAAATCTTGGACAATAGCTTCTAGGAGTTGGTGATATCTAGATGAATCCATTTTTCTTTCCACTAGAACAATATTTCTTGATCCACCTGGCTGCAACATAGCCCCAAAGCATAATAGATCCACATCCGTGCTGAGCACTTGTCAAGGTCTTCATCTATTCCTTTTCTCCCTGATCACATCTTGTTTGGCTGCCACCAAACAGTTCAGTGACCATTTCACCATTCCAAAGCATTTTGTATCAGCAAACTTTGGGCTCATCAAGATCTGTTTTATATACTTTAGGCAATGGCAAAGACATCCATGTTGATCAGTGTTGTGTTAGGAAGGCTGGTCTGTGGACATACAAAAGACTGCTTGTATCAGCTAAACTTTTCCGCAGTTCCCTATATGGAGATGCCTGGGTAATGTGTGGCAGATCTCACCAATACTGAGGCAAATATATCAGAGGCTTTCAAGATCTGGCCTTGACTTAACCTATTCCATTTAACATTAGCTTCTTGACAGTGCTTCTGACAGTTGACTGGAAACTTTTGAGTTGTTTAAACCCTTCTCCTCTTTGTAAGATTCAGTTGTCTTCATTTTCAACTCCTCAGTTAGCTGTTAAGAGGAGCCCATGTTAAATCCAAGCAGAGTAACACTCAAGGTCTGGCAGACCGGAGGGTGGAAAGTTACCTCAGTTACGCACCTGAACCCAAGTGGTTGTCTTCATCTGGCACCCTCAAGCACTAACAAGTAATGCAGCATCTTTCGGCCGCACGACTCTCTTTTAATGAAGCACTAAGCCACTTGGGACAATTTCTGCATTTGTATTTTCATTAAAAGTTGGATGCATTTTTATCAGAAGTTATTTTTAGATAAGCAAATTATTGGTAATTGTTTCTACGCCGAAAAATAGTCACTTGCAATGAAGTTTACTTGTTGTTCTTTCTCCAGTTTTTGTAAGCTATTTGGTGCAAAGGTATTTTATCAAAGGTTAACAGGTAAATGTTCAAAGCGTTACTGCATTGTGAAATAAAAATGGAATTAAATATATTGTATTTCAGCCAATCACCATTCACTGTTTTATTAATCAGTAATAGTGAATCACCTGTGCCCCTTTTTTAATTTAATGTGTAAAAATGCCAACAAGTAGTACTTATGCATTAAAAGGTTTCATGTTTAACTTTTTACCAGGATTAGGTCAGATCAGCCTCTATGCACTTCAAGATTTACTGAAACAAAGTTTTACAATTATAGAGTCATTAGAGAGATCCTTTGAGAGCGCTCAAACTCTGACTGAGGTTTTTGTGTTGAGCTGACATTTCAGAAAATGAGTAAAGAGTTAATGTTTCAGAGGGATTCAATTGAGAGAAATGTGTTGTTATTTGTTTCTAATCTTAATTGTGCCGTGATGTTTATTTAAGTGGTGAGATCATTAGCAGGGAAAGGGTCTCTCAGTCTCTGCTGTGGGGAGGTCCTCCAGCCCTCATGCTCAATACCTCATTTAAAGCGTACACTGGCTATAGGTCACAGGAGAACAGTATGGGCCCATAGAATGACAGTGGTGAAAACGGAGAGTTAAAGAAAAATAACCTCCCCATCCTCAAACTCTCCCCCCCCTCCTTCCTCTTATCCCTCTGCCAGAAAACGCTGACCTCACTTACATTTGCAGTGCCAGAGAATAACTAAAACTCCAAACCTCTCTCTCTCTCTCTCTCTCTTTCTCTCACCGCCCACTTTTTACTCTCCTCCTCATGTGCAAAGCAGAGAGTAGGGGGAGTGGACCAGTTGTGGTCTGTGTGCAGCACAGGACAGCAGTGAGGAGTTAACAGCAGCGGGTGATGGATCAGATCTCCTCTAAACATTGTGTTTGGAGCAAGGCCCAGTGCACATTTGCGACACTGCTTCCAATTAAGCGGACAGCTCGTCACCCCCAAACAAGCGTTTGATTTTTTTTCCATACTTGTAAACATACACACACATACTCATACACACACATGCACGCCGAGAGAGGGAGAGAGAGACACGTGTATGTTCTATTCCATCCCTGAGGTCTTTCTGTTATAGTGTTTTTTGGAAGAGCATCTGCCATTTCTTTTTTCTTTTTTTTTCTCATTTTTTCATTTTTCCACTCCTGCTCTCTCTCGTGTGGCAGCTGGGTGTTCCACGGATACGTTAGAAGAAAGAGGGAGTGAGAGAGGGAAAAAAGAGAGAGGGGAAAAGAGAGAGCGCATATGGACTGCTCTCATCATTTGAACTTCTCGTACCCGCAGCAGTGTGTGTGAGTGTGTGTGTGTGTGTGCGTGTGTGTGTGCGTGTGTGTGTGTGTGTGTGTGAGTGTGTGCGTGTATGTGTGAGTGTGAGTGTGTGTGTTATGTGTGTGTGAAGGAATAAGCATGTTGATGCTCAGGCTGACTGTGGTACTGCTCTGCTGCTGCTGGGTTCTCTTCTTCTCTCCAGCCAGCGGCCAGATGGGCAGTCAGGTCTTCTCAAGGGGACATGGAGCCGAACGCATAAAAGTGCTCTTTACGCCAACCATCTGCAAGCTCCGCTGCGCCCAGGGACGCTGCACCAACTACTGCGAGCGAGGCAACATTACCACTCTCTACAACAGCCAACAGGACGGCCCCAACACACAGCCTCGCCAGGGTTCTGGCTTCAGAGTCTGTAAGTGCCTTCATCTTCAACACACACATACACGCAAAGTCCTCCACTGGCATGTGCAGGTTAGGTTTAGGAAGTGATAGAGGGAGATTGATTTGTGTATAGAGGGATCTGGTGTTGAGTGTGGAGTCTGCTCCAGTCAGGGGTTTGTGACCGGGTCGTGGGGCTGTGACTGGTCTCTGTTAGATGCTGACAGTCTCGCACCATGCTGACAGACTGTACCTGCAAACCTGAGCACATATTTGACATGCTATGGGGCACTTACTGTTTGATGATTTGAGCAGGGTGGGTGTGTATGTGAGCATATATTTGCAAGTGTGTGGTCAAAGTGCAAGAAACAGATGGGTTTCTTCTCTCTCTCTCTCTCTCTCTCTCTCTCTTTCGCTCATTCTCTCACCAACACTGTTCCACACGCACATGATGTATGCATGTGTCTGTGTGTGTGCACCTGTACTAGTGCATGTGGGTGTGTTTTGTATGCATGGATTTGTGTGTGTGTGCGTGTGTATGTGTATGTGTGTGTGTGTGCGTGCGCGTATGTCGGTGTGTGTGTGTGTACACATGTATATGGGATGTCTGTGTACTGGTGTGGGCTGGGCTGTTGACTGGACTTTCCTCTGGCCCCATTATAATCTTGTTGAGTATTTTGCGTTCTGTCCAAAAGGAAGTGAGCTCCAACATTCCGCAAACATTGTGACCTATTTATGTGTGGTGCTTTTTGGTGCTTTCATTTTTGGCAATTGAGAGAGTTGGAAAAGAAAAAAAAACAATTATGATTCAAAATAAGATTAATTTCTGTTCCAATATTATATATAGATGCACACAAATAAAACAGCCATCTTTTTTTGCACATCTAAACAAAAATACATGAAAAGCTGTTGCACAAAAACAATTCCTGTGTTCAAAGCACAAAAGAGGGCACAGTTATGTAACATTTAGAGGAGAAACAATCAGGCCCAACACTCTGTGTTCTAAGAGGAGATATCTTTCCCCCTAAAGTAGTGGTTAGTGTCGTGTTAGTGGTGTTGAGTGAGTGGTATTTTGGTAGAATTACCTCAGAGTGATGAATACCGTTGGGGGGGGGGGGTTGATAAACACAAGGAACAGACTTAATAAACTGAATGTGGTACAGAGAATACACACCTGTCAACAGGTCCAAACTGCTCCTATGCTCTGAGGAGCCAAACCTTCACCCAACCTCCCCTGTACTCCCTCGTACTCCCTCCTCACGATTCCCGCAATATCAAATCTCCAAGCTCCCTTGTGGGTTGAAAAGAGATAAAACTCATAACTTTTCTGAGAGCATTTTAAGAATGTTAGTTTTTTGATTTAAGAGTCGTATGTGGGATTGTGTTGGCTAAAGACGGCACAGAGAATTGATAGTGACTGAAGGCATTTCAGTACTCAATGCCAAACTGTTCTGGAATCGGAGGCATCAGATATTTGATGAAATGTGTGTGTGTGTGTGTGTGTGTGTGTAGGGGTGTGTGTGTGGGTGGGTGGATTGATGTAGCTATTGAGATGCAGCTTGGATTGATTATAGTCACATGTCCTCCCATTTCATCTGCCACCACTATGCAGCGACTATCATCTCATCCTCTATTTTCTTTGCTTTATTCCATGACTTGGCAGGTCAAGGGAAGAACACTTTATCAGCAGTATAAACATAATTTATACTCATTTAACACATCATTTATACCCAAAGGAAGATCACATAATTTATCACAATCAAAACACATTACTTAGATGTTGTTTCAATTTCGGCTAATATGGCAATATTTGTTGATAGATGGGATTAAAAGTGGTTTTGACGATGATTACCGCACCCACAAATTGAATGATTTGAGTCACACTTCAGATTATGAAACTTATGTAATAACTTAATGAGTACGACAACATGTGTTAGTATTCTAACATAATATGTTCAACAGTTTTTTCCCCTTTTGTAGAAATAAAAAAGGATTTAATTTATCATGATAAGTTTATGAGAATATTTTGGATCCCTCTAGTTGAGTTCTCAACTCTTTTGTGACCACAGACTACAGCGTGGTTTGTGCTAGGAGCTCTGGCCTTCCGCATCCAGCTTTAACTCGTTTACCCGCAGTGCTTCTGAACAGCACAGAAACATCTGGAAGATGGAGAAATGGAGAAATGCAAAAGCACAGCGTCATTCTGCAGTGTGTTTCTTTAATCAGCCTGTCTCTGCCATCACTATATGATGTTTCATGAGTCTCTGGCCTATTGGCCACTGTGATTTCTGAGCTGCCCTTCATCAGTGGATGGTAACATGTCTTCTGGACGCATATATCTCTAAGACCCTGCAATATCTTGAAGTTCAATTTCCAGCATTAAAGAGGCTGTACAGGACCACAAAGCTTACAGTCCTCAGTTCAATCCATAGGTAACTGTTAGCTCAAACCCAAATGATATGGTTATACCACATAGTATGATAATAACACAGTAATATAGTATCAGTATGAGAAGAAGGAACATCATGTGTCTATGCCCTTCTATGTTTGTCACTGATATTCATGTGTCAGAATTGTTAATGTAACTCCACTATTATCTTAATGACTTATTTATGTGTTGTGGAGCTGCTGAGATAAAAGTAGGCATGTTGAATTCTCCTCAGCGTGCACAGAGAGGAAGTACGAAAAGCATATGTCTTTAATTTACCTCAAAATATTCCTCTCTCCTCCTCAACCCCTTTTTCCTTTTCTTTCTTTGATTTGTGCGTTAATGCATTTAGCCTTGAAGTGCCCGAACACATGCCCAAAATGTGAAGTGTGTGTGTGTTGACACAAGCATTCCAGGCCCCTGCAGAGCTGATGTTACAACCATCTTTAGATCTCTGGCAATGCTGGCAGGAAATGATGTCACAGAGAGCATCTGGCAATCTTCCTTTTGATTTGTTTATCAGTGTCATGACGCTGATCTCAACTAGCAAGACACCATCAGACAACAATGCTCCTTAGCTTTCTCAGCTCCTCTTACCAATGGAGTATGCAGCTATAAAACTTACACATACAAACACTGACAAATGCTGTGCATCAGAAGAAGAAAACATTTAGGTATTTCTTTCCTCCTTCAAAACTGGTTAAAAGAATTTATTCAACCTTAAGTGGTCCATTGGTCATTACATAGATGATTTGATGAGTTTGGAGCACATACCAGAAGCTCCAACTTACTTTTCTTCAGAACTCTCTACCTCCAGCTCTTGCATCTGGAGCAGTCTCTCTCAGCAAACAATTAGGTCATCCAGTTAGTGTACACCCTATGACCTCATCCCCAAAGTGATGTCAGAAGACCTGTGAGTACTGACACAGGACAGGTGTCCCACATACAGTATTTAGGCTATGGAGATCTATTGCACCACTCAGCACTGCAGTAAATATCAGCCAAACACTATTCCCATGATCTCTCAGATATTAATGCTGCTAATGTTAACACTGCTAATTCGTTGTTTCCTTTTAGTATGTTAGTCACCAGGAATTTGACACACTTTTGGAGATGCACACGCGGGATTTTCTTTTTTCTGTCCTGCTTCCTGTGAAAAGCAGCAGTCTTTTCTTTTCCAGTGTCAGGTGTAAGTGAAGAATAATCACCATGTATGTGAGCTGATAAAATGCCTCAAACCTAACACTGGCACCGTGACAAGCCAAGAGACATCTCAGACTTAGGTTCAGCCTCCACATTCCCGAAGGACAGGCAGGACAACATCAGTCAAAATGATTAATCACTGTGAACTCTGGATGCCGCTCAGCTTTCGTTCGTTCGTAGCAGAGGAACCAGAGGGGAGAGGAGGTGGAGACTATTTCAAATGAATGCGGTTGTTTGTGCCCTCTGAGCTTTGAACTAAAACTAACAGATCTCACATCTATAAGCTACTGTATGTCATTTCCTGCTGGAGAGCACTTGGAAACTTGGCCTACTTGGTCTCCTTTTTCCCCACATTGCTGTTATAGCATAACTTTCAAAACTCAGATGTCCCTGGAGGTTGACCAGTTCACCTTATTTGACTAAGCACTTGGCTCTACCACTTCATGGCATCTTGCGCTCTTTTCATCTCATACACTGTTTCAGCCAAACTCAGCTGAACAATATAGATGCTTGGCATATTTGGTATAGTCTTAATGGAAATTTTGCTTATCTGATATATTGATATACATTCACTTACGCTGATTCAAATGCACAATCAGCCCCAGGCTGTGAACACTTCATCTGTGGCCTGTTTGTTTACAGTAAACAGCAGTGGACAGCCTAAAGAGTAAGTGGATAAAGATTGACACTTTATTTCTAACACTTTTTTGAGCTCTCAGGGGTTAATCTTGATGACTTGGAGCAGAGCAGGCCTGCTGGCTGAGCAGCCATTGTTTTAAATTTGTGTCTCTCTTTCTTTCTATTTTTTTTTCTTGCTCCTCGATGTCTTTTGGCAGAATTGTTTACTCTATACTAGAAGTTCATCCTAGCAGCATAACTGATGGGCAGATGTTTGGACAGAAACAGTAGATTGTACTGGAGTGATTTCAGATGTAGTGGAGATAATTCTGTTCAAATGACCACAAGGGATCTCTTGCTCTTTCTCTCTCGCTCACTCTCCCCCTCTCTCTGTCTCTTTCTCTCTCTCTCTCTCTCTCTCTCTCTATCTCTCTCTCTCTCTCTCTCTCTTTCTCTCTCTCTCTTCCTTTCTCTCGCTCTCTTTCTCTCTCTGTCGATTGCATGGTACATTTATTTCCATTTGCTTATGCATGGTCCTAAGCCAAGTTTTCCAGGCATATTAATACAGTAGAGTCATGCGATATGGAAAGCATGTGTAGCACTGTAATGAAATAAATGAAATAAACTGGGACGGATTACATTTCACTGATGCTCTTTTTAGATTGTTTTCCACAGTGACCATCACTGAGGCCCAATAATTTTCCTTCAGGACAAAAGGAAAGGGAGCAAGAGAGAGTTTGTGTGATGACTAAACCATATTTGCTCATAATTACATTATTGGCATTAAGACGGTCCTGTCTTTAGAGCATTGTTCGCTTTGACCAGTGTTTACTTTGGTTGTTCACTGTCTGATTTCTCAGAGGATTCATGTTGACGGTAACTCTTTGATCCATGAGTCAACGTCTTTTGTTTAAAACTTGTTTTTGTTTCCTTTCTTTCCCCCGCCCTTCTCCCCTTCAGTCCTCTGCCCCTTGTTGTGTAAGAATGGAGGGGTGTGCATCCAGAAGGATCGATGTCTCTGCCCCCCCAACTTCACCGGCAAGTTCTGCCACATCCCTGTCACTGCCTCCTCCACCAATGACATCGAAAAACCGCCGCCCAGCCCCTCTGCATCGGCCAATCAGCGGCTGACCCACTCAGAATACATTCTGCCTCTACAGACCCCTCAGCAGAGTCATTCCAGCGGTAAGAGTTTCTACTCATCTACAGTGAAGCCTCAGATAGGGGAGGGGCGTTCACAGTTCTGAGAACACAAACCACCGCTCTGCATGTGTGCAGTCTTTTAGTCCTCTCAGGTGCTATTTTTCCTGAGCATTACAGCACATTTCGCCTATTTGATATGTTATTGTTGATTATAATCATAGAATTCAGATACTTTCCCTTTCCCCCCTCTCATAGTGTGTTGGGTTTAAAAAGTGTAGTCTTAGTGCTTAAGGACTAGTTGAAAAGGTTATGTGAATACTAAATGCACTCCATAGTCTTGGCAATGTCAGCGACACAACTGTGATAAACTGTATATCCAAATGGTCTTAAAATGAATGATGTATATAATGCATCCACACTACCCTTAAAGCTCTTTTTTCATACCCACTCCCATGTGCTCTGCACAGCTGCGAAAGTGCACAACAAACTGAATATTATTACAGTTAATCACCAGTGAATACATCTCAGTGCCTGCCAGCTTCTATTTTTATTTCAATTATGACTGGTGAATATGCACAAACTGGGGCCTTAGTTGAATATGCACAGTATAATCTCTGTGTCTAAAACCCTGTTAAGTTTATTACAGCTCATTTTTAGAGCGGTGTTCCATGGTCATTTATTCACTCTCTCTGGTCAGCAGCTTCAGATTAAGAGCCTTAGTAGTACAGATACTTGATCCTACTCTGTTACTGACACATGGTGGGTTTGGACATAAAGTGCAGGTTTGGTGCCAGAATAAGTGTGTGTATTCATCTATGCGCTGAGATGCCAAAATTACATCAGTGAGGCCTGTTTCCAAGTAGGGGAGATGGTGAAACTTGACCAAAGCTTAATGATAGTTAAATCTAAACAGCTTGCCGAGCGCATACAAACACGTGAAATGTCAAGGGTTGTTATGCTGACATGGCATCAGAGAGAAAAAAGAAAACCCAAAGCTGCAGTGCCATGTGAGTGAGGGAACTGAACCTTCTTGGTTGGTCCAGAGCTCCCATCAGCTATACCCTTGTCATCAACAGGTCTATTTTATCTCACCCCCACCTCTGTTCAGCCCTCTGGGAATCCCTGCACTCGCTTAGCTCTTCAAAACCAGTGCAGCTTCTCTTTTTTTCACCAGGTTGCAAGTCCCCTTTCAGCAATGTGTGGGCCCCACTCACTAAATACCTCACCATTCACCTGAGACATTTAACAGCAAGACTACAGCCACTAATCATGACTCACCTCATCTCTCCCTTCTCTCTCTCTCTCTCACACACACACACACACACACACACACACACACACATACACATAGGTAACACTTATAAAAACAATGCTGAGTTCTGTTCAGGGATGGGAGCAGATGGGCGGTTCTTGTGGGTGACTTGCAGGCATCCAACAAGGACATCCATCACTAGCCTGACATTAGTCAACTTAATGAAATAGTCACAAAGCAATTAAACTCTGCATGGGGATCTTTTTTTCACACACACAGAAATGAGACACTTCTGCAGAAGCTGTAAAACTGCAAGGCGCTTGTTAGCAGAAGAGCATTGAGGTCTGGTGACAAGGTCTGTTCAGAATCCAACTTAACTGTGTGTTGTATGGCATTATCCTCTGACCATGTTTCTGATTCACTGAGTTATTGACTGTGCTGACTGAGACTAGTAAAACCAACAGTTTGGCCTCTGTGAGCCTTCAGGAGTACTCCCATCGTTTGTGAGGTCACTGAGCTCTTGTGAAAATAGAGGTCAGAATTGGCTAACAGCCAATAAGAAACTGTGCACATTGTGGTCTGATAATCTGAATTGTAACCCGGTTCCTCTGAGTGTTATCTTCTCAGACAGCGACAAATTGAGGACAGGTCCTCAGTATCCCACACCTTATCACATATAAAGCTGCTCATGTCCTGTCTTTCTCTCTTTCCTTATTTTTTTTTCTCTAATAATCTGCACATGGCCAAGCAGGAGGGTGGTTTTTGTGCATATGTAGCAGGAACATAGAGAGTCAGCCAGAGTGAACATGTTATCTGCTCATGTTTTTATGAAAACACTGAAATGAGTCCAGGCCTCAGCTCACCCCAGACACGGCCTGTTGGCAGCAGCCTTGTGTTCCATGGGGGAAGCCATTTGCCAGTGTTTCAGCTCAGTTTCCAAAAGGCTTCCAGGAGGCGGCTGTGACTCACGGCTATAGCATGTTTCAAGAGAATGAGCTCTCTGTTTTCAGACAAAGAGACTACACCCCCCATCCAACAGACGCACATACACAAACATGCATGTGCACACACAAACATGCACAAGCACACACATATACACAAACATGCCTGTGCACAACACGCAAACACATATACACAAATGTACACATACACAAACATGCATGTGTGCAGACACACGCAAACAAACACACACACACACACTCCTCTTCTCTTTGGCCACAGCACTAGAAGAGGAGTAAACAACCATAAGCCCTTTCTCACAAGGTCAGTACACTAAGAAACCCTTTTTCCGAGTTTGAATATTTGACCTCTTGGAAACACTCCGAGTTGCATTGTTTGGTAATGGAAGTCTCAGTGTTGTTAGGAAGTGTAGAACGATTGTAAATTCCTGGCTTCAGAATACAGATTGGCATTTGTAATGGGGTGACCTGAGGCCTAAAAGTCAGAGTTCGTTGGGGTCAGGCATTCTTCTGCTGTGTGTGTGTGTATGTGTGTGTGTGGGAGCATGCGTGTGTGTGTGTGTGCGCGCGTATGCACACTGATGCTGTCTCTTGTTCCATTGATAGGTCCTTCATTAGTGAAGGTGCGAGTCCAGCACCCC
Organism: Chanos chanos; assembly: GCF_902362185.1. NCBI lineage: Eukaryota > Metazoa > Chordata > Actinopteri > Gonorynchiformes > Chanidae > Chanos > Chanos chanos. The sequence continues at coordinate 24,290,643 of NC_044496.1, forward strand.
CCTGAGGCCAGTGTGAAGATTCACCAGGTTCTAAAGGTGGGCTATGGCCCCACAGTCAGAGAGCACTCAGAGACGGTCACCTGGTCAGCCGGACTCTCGAGGGCTAGGACCAGCCAACTGCCCGGAGAGAGGGCAGAGGCCCCGCCCCCTCAGATCCAGGCTCAGACTATCCGAGGTGATGCGACTTACACTGAGACATCTGGATTCAAATACTGTTTCAGAGAGGTCCGCAATGGACAGGTGAGCACCACAGTCTCTCAAACCACAAGACACTGTCACTTCATAATATGCACTCCCTCTACCCCTCCTGTCCCCCTCACACTCACACACACTTACACACACACACACACACACACACACACACACACACTCTCTGACAGCTTTGGTGCTGATGTAGGATTATACTGCTATTGCCATGATGAATGAATGCTATTATTATTATTTCAGTCATTTCTACTACACAAGATTATTGTATGGGTTTGCATTGAGGCTGAAGGATGTGGCATGATTAATTAAATATTTGGAGGAAAGATTTGAACACAGAGCTCATCCTGAATGCAGTAAGTGTGGTAATTTAATGGTCACTGAATCACTGAATTTAACTATCCCTAAGAGGGTAACCCAAGAACATTGTTTCACAAACCATTTTTCAAAAGACATTTTTAACATACTCTGCCATTTGATTCTACCTAAAAGTAGATGTAACAAATTAAGTGCTTATATTTTTACAGTGTATTAGACACATTTTGCTGGTATAATAGGCATATAGTAAAGGGCATTTTCTTGGACCTAAAGACTATCACTTGGTTTACTCAACCTGTTGAGATAATATCCTTTGAGGTCCTAGAACCTGGACAAGTTCATGAGTGCTACCATTCAACCCTATTAGACTTAGCAATGATTAGATTTGCATGACATGACCAAGTTCCCCAGGTTGTGAATGCATCTGCCTTTCTTTCCCACAGTGCAGTTCTCCTCTCCCAGGCCTGAGGAGTCTAGAGACGTGTTGCAGGGGTGTTGGGATGGCCTGGGGTATTAACGAATGTACGCTTTGCCCAAATCGCTCAGGTAAGTCTGACCTGTGAGTAACCCAGCTGTAGCCACAGCGCTCTCAGAACAATGTGTTCTGTTTAAGTCAACCCAGCCTTCACCCCTGAAAAGAAGGGGAATTACCTCACCAATCACTCTTGAACACAAACATACACACACACACACACACACACACACTCACACACACACACACACACACACACACTCACACACACTAATGTACTAATGACATAACTGTAGGGCTCATAATGGAATTGCTAGATTCAGACCATTTTTTTCTTTAAAACAGCAAGAAAAAGCAGACAGAATGACTTCATGATATGGGATTTGCTATTCTTAGTCTCGCTCCAGACCCGTCGAACTTGACCGGGCTTTCTTTTCCATATTTGTTCACTAGTTGGCCGCCTAACTTTCACTCGAGCAGAGACTGGATCAACTGCAAGAGGTTGAACTCTTAACATTCTGTCCGATGGCCCTTAAAAAAAAAAAAAGAAAGAAAAACAGTTTGTATTATCACTTACTAACTCATAACTTTATACTACATATCCTGGGATAAGTTCCAAAAAAGTGAAGCTGATAGCAGTTCCCTGTTTTGTTTTTCTTAAGCAGACAGAAAAGAGCCATTGTTTTCATAACTGTTGCTGATCGTTGGCAGTTGGCTATATTCATAACTGTATTAAGTAATGATTTTACTAGTGTTAACTGTTGGCCAGAAGAGTCGTGGGATAAAATTCTGTTCCTGTCAAACAGCTAATGAACACAGCCATACAAAAATAATAGTGGCGACACAGTTTTTTTGTATGTCACAGTCAGTGGGAACAGTCCTGAAAAGTCATTATCAGCAATAGTACACATATCTTATTACTCTGAAGACACCACACAAGATCTACACGGTTTCAAGTTCTCCACAGTAAAGCAGTAACACGGTAATGAAAAGATGTCTGAGAAACATGATGGATGCTGCTGAACATTGAACACATTGTTTGGAGGAATCTGGCCTGTGATCAGAGAGAGAGAGAGAGACAGAGAGAGGGAGGGAGAGAGAGAGAGGGAGGGAGTGAAAGCAGAGGGAAGAGAGAGCCTTAGGGCAAAGCAAAAGGAGTAAAATGTCTCTTTTTCTCTCCTGTAACCTCACTTTGGTTCTTTATACTGCCCTAATCTCTTTCAAATGGCTTTGATCTTCTCCACACAAGGGATGTGTTGTCCTCCCATTCTTTCACATGTGTGGTTCAAACAGAAACGTAGAGTCAGGCCAATTTATTGTTTTGGAGAATTATGTCCCCTGGACTGACTCCTCTGGTCTACTGATGTCCATGTTTACTCTACCAGCTAAATGAAATCAATCTTGACCTCGTGTGAGGTAACCGTTTTGGTGCAATTTAAAGGTCTAGAGGTAGGTGTGTGGTCTGGTGAAAAAAAACACAGAAGAAAGACTATTGCAAGAAATTTGAGGAGTCAGTGCATGCTGCAGTGTAACCTCAGTTACTGAGCACAAAGGGGAGTTTGAAAAAAACTGTCTGTCAGAGAAAGGACCCAGGGAAGAAATCCCTAAGGTTAATGAGATTGATAGAGTTTTTATATAGGGATACATAGACGAGCAGTCACTGGATGGGGCAGATGGTTGAGATGTAGGAGATAGTGCTCTTGTAAAAGACCCTTGAATTAGATCCTGAGTGGGGTGAAGATGAGTGACCACAGGTGGATGTTGGCCGGTGGCATGCAGAGGTCATGGGGTCATGTCGCTACTTCTCCCACTTAGATTTTCTCACACTTCTCTCACGCAGAGAATGAAACCATAGACAGATCAAGTCATGCCTCACACATACAAGGCACAGATTCTACTTGACTTTTCCCTCTGTACGGACTAATGGTGTGATGTGCCTACAGGAAACAGTGTGAGTGGAGAGGGGAGCTGTTCTCAGGGCTTTGAGAGAACCAATGGTTCTAAGTGTGTGGGTGAGTGTCCTTTTCTGCTCTTCTCACAACTCAACATATTAACCCAGGCCTGGCACTCTCTCCCTACCCAGCAATCTGCAGGATCATTTCCCTTGAAGTTCTGAATGACGTCATGATTTTTGATGAATTTTTGATGACTATTTACAGAAGTTCTGTATTTATGTGGAGCAATCGCTGTCTTTATATATTTATATCTAAATAAAAATATTCAGTGAGGTTACTTGGAGTAATTTATCACAAAATAGCTTCACTGAATGGTGTGTGTGTGTGTGTGTGTGCGCGTGTGTGCGCGCGTATGTTTGTGTGAATATCTGGCAGATATCTTGGGTTGAAATATATTGCCTTTTCTCATGCACATGCATCAGAAAGCCTTTGAAGTTCCTCCTCAGCCGAGAGAGGCAGTGCATGTGTGTGGCCTGCTCAGCCAAGTAGCCAATCAGATTAGTTCAGAGACCCAACGCAACAGTTCAGCACTAGCAGGTCCACTTGATGAGAGACAGTCAACTTCTGCTGAACCTCTGCTGCAGAGACCTCCACTAAAAAGATCTGAACATTACTAGACCAGCAATGCATCTGTGACAGATTCTTTACCCTTCACACAGAAGATCATGAAAATATGAACAAAAAAGCAAGCAATGTTCCTTTATTGTGTGTGGTTGTAAGCAAGAGGCACGATGTATTTGTTTTCCTTTTAGTCTTAACAGCACGATGTAGCTCCATCCTCCGTCCTCATTTAAAAGAAAATTTAATTAGGGTTTCTCTATCAAATCTCAAAGTTAACTTTATTTGAAATCATCATTCATGGCCATTGCTTTGACTGAATCAATCAATCGTTGCAAACGTTCCTCAAAAGTGTAACAACTGACGTCCGAATCAAACTTAACACGAGTTAAATTTGTAATGTTTATTTTATTCGGTTAAAGCAATGAGCTCACATCTTTGCTCACATCTGCCAGTAACGTACAATAAATGAGAATCAGTCTCAGAGGTGGTGTCCTTAAGGAACTGAATCATTTGAACCGTACATCTGGACAACACACTAAGATCTGGGCAGAAGTGCTAACATTGTCCATAAGGATTCAACCTAACAGCTAAATGTCATCTCCCAGGACCTTTTCCCTTCACCTTCTTAAAGATCAGGTTGTGATTTTGTGTTTTTTGGCATGTACACAATTGCGTAGGTATAAAATACTTTGACTGCTCTGTCTGTGAAGGTCATTGCTCAGTTCTGCACAGACAATACTCCCTGTCCTGTAGCTGTGGTCTGGGGATGTGACGGCCATGTTTTCCCTCTGGTGTAGATATTAATGAGTGTTTGCAGCCTGGCTTCTGTGAGAACGGAAACTGCGTGAACACTCGAGGCAGCTACAGTTGCATCTGCAAGCCAGGATATTTACTGGACGCCTCCCACGTACTCTGTATCTGTAAGTACAGGGCACAAAGAGAAGCGTAAAAGGGAGATGTTCATAGCAGGAATACAGCAAGGCATACAGCGTGAACCAGTCACACCCCCCTCTCCTCACCATCATACACTCATTTCATGCAGGAATATTAGGATAAATATTTTTTATGGATGCCAGTCCCAAACATGCCCATTATCGATGTAGTGCTTTCATCCAAAATGGAACAAAGGAGCTTTTTAAAACTTTTCCAACCACGCATTTCCTTATGTTAACATGGCAATAATTTTAGTTTGGATCTTGCTAGAAATGGAAGACAAAGGCAAGTTTATACTGTCCAAAATCAATTTGACTGTTCAAAAAAAAAATTCCAATCCACACCAATCCTCTATCATTCACTTATCCCTATTTGGAGTGGAAAACACACTGTGGTTGGTGGGTTTGGCTGTGTTACACTGTGGTTCTGCGTGTTCCAGAAGGCGTTGCCGGCCAGTTGCCGGCCAGTCACTGTGCTTTTGAGATACCTGTTGGGCTGGACTGGGCTTCCCGTTGTTCCGACGCTGTTTGCATCCTGCTGCTAGGGGGCTTGACCAGCTGTGACCCCTTGTATCCAGCTTTCTGCTGGTGTATGCCATGTCCTCTGACTTTTCAAATGTGCAGCTCCCAGTTGGTGTTTGCTGTGTCTTCTGACTGTTTAACTCTGCAGCTCCCGGTTGGTGTTTGCCATGTCCTCTGTTGAAGTCTGCAGCTGCTTGTCTGTTTTGTGCATCTGGGAGTTTATCTGGTTAAATCATGGCCTTTCTTTAAAAGAGGCTGCTGGAATGCTGCTGCTCCTGTGACTCCCTCACTCTCTGAGGGGATGTGTGTGGATGTGTGTGTGTGTAGGTGTGTGTGTGTATGTGTGTTTGTATCGTGACTTGCTCTGAGATGGTCTGTTAGATGTCTCTGTGGCTGCTCTGTGATTGTGCCTGGCTGTATTCTTGTATTCCACTAAAACCAATCAGATGCCTTGAACTTTGGGGTTTTTCCTCTGGGCAGTGAAGAGATTCATCTTCAGTTACGCTGAGTTTACCCAGACAACAAAACGAACAAGCCTATGTGATTCAATGCAGTTCAATCCAATTCAAATGTTACTGACTACATTTGCTAGCAAAAGCAGAAATTTGTCTTCAGCTTACATGCATGTGACTCACCACTCCTCAAACAGTATTAAAACACAGGAGTAAACCATGTAAATACATATTAAAACATAGAGGTGTGCACATAACAACATAGGGATATGCAGATAAGAACATTAGAGCAGAGTATACACATAAAAACATAGGAAACCCATACAATATGCAAGTATTTACAGGTTAAGTGAAATGTACAAGATGAGTAGGTGAATACCACTGCTCTGTGAGGCTATACCAAGAGAGGTTGAGCTGAATACTGCAGTTGGGATAAAAGATCACGTAAAGACAGACTTTTTCGCACAAGGGACCCTGAGCCTGCCTCTTGAGGCTATTAGTTCAAAGTAGTGGTGTAGGGGTGGATTGGACCCCACTAGTCATCCTTCTCTCTGTCTAAGAGTGGTGGTCAAAGACCTGGGCCTACTTGTATCCAGTGATCTTGCTTTACTGACCAACCACTTTAGAGAGCTTGGCTTTGTCTTTAACAGTCAGGTACCAAATCCAGGACACAACATTTACAGTAAGCACACTTTCAGTTAGGGATTGAGAGACCCTGCTCAGAATACTTCTGCTGACTTGAAAGCACCTTCATTTTACCATCAGGAAGGGTCTCTGCTAAGCTTTCTTAAAAATGGAGTCCACTATGGAAGGTACAAACATACTGAGAAATATCAAACCAGAGATCTGCTACTCTGGGAGATGAGGAAGGGAAGTATCACTTCGCATATTCTGCAGTTATATGGTAAATAATAGAAAACGATGTTTAATTATTACCTACTGACAAGGTGCTTTGGGTTTCCAATCTCATATACAATGAGGACACACGGAGGTACATTTAGCAAGTTAATCATAAAGGCCCTTATCCTGCTAAGGAGCTCTTTGGTTGGTTCATTGAATGTTCATGGATCTGCATGTGATGGACCTGCATGTTTGGTTTTGTTCTCTCTTTCGCTTAAAGCATATTTAAAGCCTGAATCGGTGACTGACCATGATGGCCATGCTCCTTTGGTCTTTCTCCAGTGTAAGTCTCTATCTGGGCATATTTGCACCCCACAGCTCAAAAGGTAATATCAGAGGAGAAGGATCAGTGCTTCCGCATCTTAAACCAAGGTTCCTGCTCACTGCCCATCCTCAAGAACATCACCAAGCAGATCTGCTGCTGCAGCCGAGTGGGTAAAGCCTGGGGCAAGAAATGTGAGGGCTGCCCTTATTTTGGCTCAGGTGAGAATCTCACTCCTCGGTCATTCACTGTGGTCACTTATGGACCAGTGACAGCCAGAGCTGATTTCAAGCCAAGCAAAATTAGAAGAAAACATGTGAATGAAATCATATTCTGATATGACACATTCCAATATGACCTTTACAAAATTGTTCTTTCACATGTATTTGACAGAAATGAGGGCATGCAAGTCCAGTTGAGTAAACTGTGTCATGTTTTTGTGTGCTATTATTCACAGTGGCATTTAAAGAGATTTGTCCAGCTGGACCAGGGTACTATTACTCTGCCTCCGCCATCAAGTTCAACCAGAGGCTGGCAGAGCAACATGGAACAGGAGGTCCCATCCTTGTCTCCCAGACTAGCACAACAGACACCAGACCTCAAACACCAACCAACACACAAACCAAACCCCAAACACCAACTAACACACAAACGAGAGTACAAACACCAACTAGCCCTCAGACTAGACCTCAAACACCAACCAGCTCTCAAACCATCACAATCCAACGACCAGCAAGCTCACAAATCACCAATGTTCAGCTACCAGCCAGAACAGGCTCTGTCAGTACTCAGTCCAGACCACAACCTCCAGTCCAGGAACCCTCAGGCACTCGTCCAGGCAGCACTGTCACAGCACAACCTCCGCGTGGACAGATTCGTGAGTACCACACATAGTGTGCCTTAATCACTCAGAAATTCAGGGTCTGCTGTTACCATCACTCAGTGGTGTTCATTGACATCTTTTGCACTTAGCAACTGTTGTTCGAGCCCAAACTAGCAGGCCATCTGTGAGCAGACAACCAGCATCTCCAATCAAACCTCTTCCTGTGCCTGCCACACCCCGTCCACCCCCGTCTAGACCAGGTATTACACACACAGAATTAATTTGATTTAAGTGAATTTTTTGTTCGTGTACATCTAGCATGATGTTTGGTAATGTCAAAATAAGAATTAAAGTCACTATGAATTGTTGCCATCACATATAGTTTATAGTACTAAGCTACTCTTAGGCACTTTTGATGAAGTTGGTCACACTCTTACTACCCAAGTCAGGTGCAGCTGTTGACAAGATCACAGTGACTTCCTCTGTATTAGAGAATGATTAACATCAATCCCCAGAGTCTTTCTCGCATCCTCACAGCTGTCTTATTCCTTCTGTATAAAGAACGCTTCATTCACTGAACTGCAGAAGCCACTCTTCTAACAACTAACACACACGTAACACTCTCACACACTTAAAAGACATTTGGGAAGACATATTATCAGAGGAACAGTTTTGAGAGGAAATAATACTACGTGTGTTATATTCTGGTAATGATTGTTATGCCTTTCCAATTGCTTTTAAGAAAGACTTTCTGCAGTATTAATTGCTATTTCTTTTTATATAGGGGAAATATTTTACATCCCTTAGCTCTGTAAGCATTAGTGTTGTATGTCTCCCTCTAAATTCTTGACCTTGAAACTGGATATTCAAAATGTTGAGTGGTTCACTGTTAAATACATAGAAAATTGTGTTAACTGTCCTTACGGGAGTTTTTTTTTTTTCACCATCACATATGGGATGCTGGGGAGTGAAAAAGCGCCACTGGCAGAAACATTCACTGCAACTAGATGAGCGTAATGGTCTAGCAAAATGTAGACACAATCTCAGGTTGCACGTGTCTGTTAGTATGTGCAGACTTTTCTGGGGGGGTTTTGAAAGACTGAGTCCCTGCTTTCAAAAAGTAGCGGATGTGTGGGGGATAAGTGGGTCTAATGTAGCCAAATGTCATACTGGGTTGTTTTTTTTAGCTTACTGAGGCTGATCTGGGAAAGCACATGTTAGCACTACATGTTAGCATTGTGCCCAAATCTTCCTCTGTTGTTGCACAAGCTTTGAGTTTAAATTCATATGTAACACTTGAACTGTTTGTTTATTTTCAGGCTTATTCATTTGTTATGTCTCTGTGGTTATTGTGTTTTTCTCATAGGGCCCAGAGTTTGTGAAACACAACCACAGATATGCGGAGAGGGACGCTGTGTGGATCTGCCTGGAGGAAGACATATCTGTTTCTGTAACCCTGGTTATCAACCCAATGCCCTGCAAACCCAGTGTCAAGGTTAGATTGAAGACTGTGTTAAATCCAGACATAATTGATGTTTCTAAACAACGTTTGTTCCTAGAGAGTTTCATAATATTCATCTAAACAAAAACAAGTGTCACTTAAAATTCTCGCAAATGTATCACTGATATCTGTGCTTGAAGCTATGAGCTGAGGATCCCTGCAATTTGTCACATATTGTTTGACTCTGTCCTACACTGAAACAGATATTTACCATATCCCTCAACAATAGCATAGTTTTTAGCTGAAGCAGGTGCATATGGCATGTTTATTGGTTAGGGCTTGGCAGTTGCACAGGCCTAGTGTGAGAGAAAGGCTCAGACTCCCGTTGGCACACCGGTGGTCTCCAGCTTCATTCTTTCTTTATTCCTCTCTCTTCCCATGGTGTTTCCAAAGGTGAAGGCCAAAGGGCAAAAGAATGGATCACACCAGAGCTTTCTCATTGGTCATGTTAACCTACTCGCACAGCTCGCCCACATCCTTTGTTTTCAGTGGTCTTTCAACCCTCTGTCAGGTCAAAAGACCTTATGCCCTCTCCCTGACCCTTCAGGTTACAGCTCTGTGTTCTGTTTGTCATGTTGTTTATGCTGGTGCAAAGCAGCTGCATTTTACTCTGATTTGGGATGAACCTGTGTACAAAACACTGTTAGTTTTAGCTCTGAGAACCATCCAAATTGAATCACTCTCTCTTTCAGATGTGAATGAGTGTTCACAGTCCCCTAGGCCTTGCTCTCCAGGGCAGTGTGAGAACACTCCAGGCAGCTACCGCTGTGCTTGTCCCACTGGTTATCAGACCAACTCCCAGCAAAGCCAATGTCTAGGTAAGACAGCTAACTGCACACCTACATAAATGAGTGACAAAAATGTTGAGATCATTAGGCTAATAAGCAACTTCTACAGATATTGATGAGTGCCGTCAGATCCCTAACATTTGTGGTAACGGCCGTTGTGAGAATACCCCGGGCAGCTACAGGTGTTTGTGCAGAACTGGATACAAACTGCAAGGCAATGTCTGCACAGGTAATCTAATGCGTTGTATATTAAGCCTTTAGTCTTGTTTTATAGACTGTTGAGAGTTGTCATTGAAGTAAATGTTGTTTTGTCTGTCTCAGACATCGATGAGTGTGAGGACCCTCTGCGGTGCCCAGGTCAGGAGTGTGTGAACTCTCAGGGCTCATACAGGTGTGTGTCATGCAGGCCTGGCTTCGGCCTGCTGAACGGACGATGCTCAGGTAATGTATTGCACTGGTTTATGCAACAACCAAAAGCGTCATTTTTGACTGAAAAAATCTTCATCATCTTTTTTGTCTGTAATGTGTGTGTCAAACAGAGGTCTTTATATAATGCAGAACCTTTTTTTCCTCTTAAAAGATATTGACGAGTGTCGTCAAAGCCCGAGCCCTTGCTCTAACGGCCGCTGTGAAAATATTCCCGGGAGCTACAGATGTGTATGTCGCACAGGGTACAGGCTACAGGGAAACACCTGCACAGGTAACACACCTGTTCCAAAACAGTGCAAAAGTAACACACCTGTTCCAAAACTGTTTTAATATTTCTACCTTTTTATAATATATACTTCCTGATTATGATAGTGTGAATGAAGAATTTGTTTTCATACATCTGTGTCATAGATGTGAACGAGTGTGAAGACCCTCTGCGATGCCCAGGTCAGGAGTGTGTGAACACTCTGGGCTCATACAGGTGTGTGTCATGCAGACCTGGCTTCAGCCCACTCAACGGACAATGCTCAGGTAATGCATCACATAGACTGAACATAGTATACATAGTTAGGTAGGCCAGTATATTTTCTATTATTTTATTCACGTTATGTTATCATTTCACAACTGCATGTGGCACTCATTTGCAGTTTTTGTAGATTATCGGATAAATAAATAAATATTTTTGTGTTCTCTGTTACATGACACTCGACATGTGATAAAAGTACTTATGAGTATTATACCTCATTAATGCTAATTAACCTCTCAGATATTGATGAGTGTCAACAGAACCCCAGCCCCTGCAGTAATGGACGATGTGAGAACACACCTGGCAGCTTCAGATGTGTTTGCAATGCTGGATACAGGCTACAAGGCAACACTTGCATAGGTAAGGCTTTTGAGAAAAATTGTATCAATCATCTGATTTGTCACTTTGTCAACTAAATATATGTGGAGTAGCATGCATTTGTAGAGTGTGTGTGTGTGTGTGTGTGTGTGTGTGTGTGTTTACATTGGCTCTCTGATCTCTTTGGTCCAGATGTCAACGAGTGTGAGGACCCAACCCGGTGTCCAGGTCAGGAGTGTGTGAATTCTCAAGGTTCCTACAGGTGTATGTCCTGCAAAAATGGCTTCAGCCTTCTCAATGGACAGTGCAAAGGTGAAGCATTAGTTCCGAACTCAAACTCCTAAAAAAATACCTGTTAGCAGCACCTGTCTGTGCCCTCCTAAGTTTGACCCTGTAGAACACGTATGACAGATTGTTTGACAATATTGAGAGTGTGTTTCTCTCAGACATTGACGAATGTCGGCAGACCCCCGGGCCCTGTGATAACGGCCGATGTGAGAACACACCGGGAAGCTACAATTGTGTGTGTCGTCCTGGTTTTAGATTAGAAGACAACAGATGCATGGGTGAGATAGGTTTGGTTCCAGTAGCATACAGCGTCATCGTTTACGGAATATGATGTTTTTTCAGTATGAGCCATGACTTAGACGTTCTCAATTCTGACTCGTCCTCTCAGATGTGAACGAGTGTGAGAATGAACTGCAGTGCCCTGGGAAGGAATGTGTGAACTCTGTCGGCTCCTTTAAGTGTGTGTCCTGTGCGCTGGGCTTCGACGTACAGAACGGCCAGTGTCAGGGTAACAGCGCCTCCATCCCCTCTGTGTTAAATAAGGGTGTTTTTAGCATGATGAAAAGGCAACCCAACCAGACGTTGCATGTTCTGTGTCATCACAGATGTAGACGAGTGTCGCCAGATCCCCGACCCCTGCCCTAACGGCTCCTGTGAAAACATACCCGGAAGCTACAGGTGTCTGTGTCGTACGGGGTTCAGACTGGAGGGCAAAACCTGCAAAGGTAAGATCGGGACGGTTTTCTTGAGCATCATCACATGAAGTTTGAGTTTGGAGAGTTAAGTGCTGTATATCGTCCACAGCTCATATTACTGAGTGTGTGGAGCCACCCCAGTGTTGCTGGCAGCAGTGTGTGAACTCAGAGTATGTTTGATTGAGTGTAGTCCCTGCAGGGTTGAGCCGTGCTCTCCTTTGAGTACTTCCCAGGAGTGAAAGCCCATTAATTCAGTATGATGCACTGGACTAAAATACGGTTTGTGTTCCAGTGAAGCTGAAGTGTATGTGTTATGTTATTACAGTTGGTCTCTAACGATAGTGAACTGGATGTATAAACGGGCTTGTGTGATTACTCCAATGTGGTCATATCATGTACTGGTCATGAGTGATGATTATGATGAGCTGTGTGTGGTAGTTTATTATAAAGCAGCTGAGTGTGTTTGAGATTATCTTGCCACAGGACAGATGATGTACAGGGTTGATTTGGCTCACACATCTTTCACATCCGGTCAGGCAGCATAATAATGATCTCTCATCCACACATCTGATTCGTCCTCTTACCTTACCTTATTATCCTTCCATATATCCCCTCTGTCTCTCCCTCCCTCTCTCCCTCTCTCTCTCTCTCTCTCTCTCTCTCTCCCCCTCTCACTCTCTCTCTCTCTCTCTCTGTCTGTCCATCACCCCAATCCCTTCCTCTTTCTGGCGGGACTGATGAGGACACCGGGCCATCTGGTGTGCACATGCTCTGGCTGTGGAGGAGCTAAAAATTTAGGCCCTTGTTTGGTTACAGTTATCAGCTGTCTCTCCTTTAAATCTCATTAAATCAGAGCAGGGAGAGTTCTGACACATCTGTCTCTGAGCCATCCTCAGAGGTACAGAGCCACAATTTACTGCTCTCACAGCAGTGTGGCATTTCTCTCTGAGAGAGAACATTTGGCACCCGATGTTTCAGGAAGTCGGATCTCTAAAGATGATATATCTCTGCCTAAAGGCCAGTGCAGTGGACAGAGAAAAGGACGTGACATGATGGTGCAGGAAATGACCGCCAGACATCTGTCTCTCGTAAAATTGTCACTCCGCTTCGTTACAGAGAGGCAAAATGAAATGAGTTGCCGTTATTAAAACAGTATCATGTGTCAACAGTTCTAGACCTCATCTGAAGGTGAAAGATTTTTTTAGGTAGTCTTCAGACCACGGTTTATGCTTTTTGTAAAAGCTTTAGAGTGAGAACACTTTCTCTAATGTAACGACTGTTAGAGAAACCTCTGAAAGACCTCAGTGAGGTCTGAGCATCAGGTCTTCACTGTAATGAGATGGAGATGATGATGATGATGATGATGATGATGATCATTGTTGTTACTGTTGATAATAATATAGTCAAATTTAGATATGCTGGGCCTGAACGTGCCTCTCCCTCATTCTAAACCAAACTCTTGCTCTACTGTTCTTAGACATAGACGAGTGTGAGAGACCGCAGATGTGCAGCCCACAGAGTGTGTGTGTCAACACAGATGGCTCTTATCGCTGTGACTGTAAACCAGGCTACAGGTCGGCGGGAGCAGGCCGCCAATGCAGAGGTCAGCTGCCTACTCAAACTCCTTTGTTATGTCGGATCATACATTGCTGTTTATTTCTTCACTTTTATGTATAATTTGTTTGTTTCCTGTTTGTTTCTGTCGTCATGGTTATGGCGTAGACATAAATGAATGTTTGGAGGGAGATTTCTGCTTTCCTAAGGGAGAGTGTGTGAATACAGAGGGCTCATATAAGTGTGACTGTGCTCTGGGCTATCAAGCCAATGCAAACGGCACAGCCTGCATGGGTAAGAAACCTTTACTCTCTTTACAAGAGATCTGTTGTGTTTTTACTACAATCAAATAATTGTATTAATAACCTTATATGACCACTGGAGAAATAAATGGTCAGATAACCTAATAAAAAGAAAAAAAAAAAAGCTCAATGATTCCAAATTACCAAAGTTATAAGCTTGAAAAGTTCCTGTATTGTTTCCTCTCTCAATTTTTTTTTCTTCAAACTGATAAATTTTGTATTTTAAGGCTTTGCAACTATTCGTTTTGAGTCATTATTGAGACATTCTATCTGATACTGATCTGAGATCAGTTAATTAGAGCGAGCAGCTTGAAGTTAGTGGATGAATGTGCTGTTGGGAGCAGACAGTATGTGACTGAGACAGTGGTTGACAGCAGGTATTAAGGGCTTAGTCAGGGCTGTTTTAAAGTTGGAGTGTATCCTCCTCACCAGATGTGGATGAGTGTGGCAGGACGGGTGTGTGCCAGGACGGGCGGTGTGTCAACACAGAAGGCTCATACTTGTGCCACTGCCAGACTGGCTTTGCCGCCAACCCAGAGAAGACTGCCTGCCTGGGTAAACCATATCACACACACACACATACACGCACACACACTACATAGTACACACACTTGTACACACTGAACACGTGCACCATACACACACAAGCAGGAAAAGCAGCCTGAGTGATGTAACTTGATCATCATCGCAACACACACACGCACGCGCACACACCTTATAATCACACTTTCTCGTACTATTATCTAAATTACCTAAGATATTCTTCTCCGTTGGCCTAATGTGATGAAAGTGTCTCTGTCTCTGTCACTGTCTCTGTCAGATGTGGATGAGTGTGTAGATACAGCGGGTGTGGTGTGTGGGTCTCAGCGGTGTGAGAATACAATTGGCTCATTCCGCTGTGTGACCTCCTGTGACCCTGGTTATAGTATCACAGCAACAGGAGAGTGTGTTGGTGAGTTCCCATACTAGCATGCAGAGCTGTGTGTATGTGTGTGTGTGTGTGTGTGTGTTTCTGTGAATGTGAATGAGTGAAAGTGAGTGTGTGATGTCTTGCAGCTGGTCTCGGGGAAGTTAGGGAGGGCACTTCAGTCATAGATGTGTTTGTGATTGAATTCTCTAAGCACTTCTCTAAGTACCTTCTGTCTCTCTCTCATTCTCTCTCTCTCTCTCTCTCTCTCTCTCTCTGTGTGTGTTTGTGTGTGTGTGTGTGTGTGTGTGTGTGTCTATGTCAGACATAAATGAGTGTGCCAACAAAACAGTGTGTGGAGAGAATGCTATCTGTCAGAACTTGATTGGGACGTACCAGTGTATGTGTGACCAAGGCTACGAGGCAACGGGTGATGGACGTGTGTGTGTGGGTAGGTTCCTGTCACCACTAATTGCAATAACTCCAACACAACTCTCACAATTACACAATTATTAAAATTGAAACCAGGCTAAATAGATTTCTCACAGTTTTTCCCTATGTGTCAGAGACAGATGGATAAAGAGTTTTGTTTTTTTATGAGTTTTTTTGTTTTCTTTTCTTTTTTTACCTTTAAAACTTGTGATATTGTCCAAATATTGTAGGACAGTGCAAGATTGAAAGCTTCAATGCGAAAATCGGAAAATGTCACATCTCTCTCTCTCTCTCTCTCCCTCCCTCTCTCTCTCTCTCTCTATTTCTCTCTCTCTCTCATTAGATATAAATGAGTGTGTGATCATGCCAGATGTGTGTGGCACTGCACGCTGTGAGAATGTTGAGGGCACGTTTATGTGTGTGTGTCCAAGTGAAGACCAGGAGTTTGACCCACGCATGGTACAGTGTGTGAGCAGTGCTGGTACTCCAGGTAACACGCCCCAAAACACTTCTGCAAAAGTACCAAGATTCACTGAGATGATGAATATGAAGTATATGCTGCCCCCTAGTGTTCCTTAGAAGAGAGTGTGGGAGTTCAGAATTCAAATTCAATCTTATTGATGATCTGTACTAATATTCCTACAAAAAAAGACGCAAGAAAAGGTCCTACTGCTTTTTCATTATTTATGTCATTAACTTGCTCTCTTGATACTCAAGTATATCAGACGGTTGGTATCACAGTTGGTGTCACATTATGAATACACGCACACTTAGTGGTTTTTTTTTTAATTGCTTGTTTTTTGCTTTTTGTTTTTTGCTTTTTGTTGTTTTTTGTTTTGTTTTTGTTTTTTTGTTGTCTGTCCAGTTGGACCTGTGTTCTCCGGCAGCTCTTCCACACACTCCTTGTCATCATCTACTGGTTTGGAGCATGTGGCTGGTGGTGGCAGAGCTGTTGTGCCCGTACCCCAGGCGCCTCCAGGGGAGCGGCGTGAGTGTTACCAGCTGATGGAAGAAAGTCGTTCGTGCAGTTTGCTGGCCCTTAACACCAGCCTGCAGGAGTGCTGCTGCACTGTGGGACAGGCCTGGGGCATCCGCTGCGTGTATGACGTGTGCCCTGCGTCCGGCACAGGTCAGACAACACACACACTCACACACATACGCATATACATGCACAACGAGCACATGCACACACAAATATACAAACACAGAATCTCACCATAAAACATAATACTTGTGCATTTAAATATGCTTTCACGTGACACAACTATTTTCAATACCTGTCACGTACTGTATATAATATGCCTGTATAAGTGACATGTTGAGACTACGTAGTGTAAATGACCTCTTCATCAACAATAATTGCTGGTGCTTGATCATTGGTAATGTTAACAAGTGGCATTGTTTTCAGCTGTTCTGTGTATACAATGTTATTAAGTGGCGTTGTTTTCAGCTGTTTTGTGAGTACAAACCAAAGATATGTGATTCACTGACCCATGGTCTTGTCCCATTGGTTGTGTTTTGTCTTCAGCGGAATTTCAAACTTTGTGTCCAAGTGGTCGAGGATATGTTACAACAACAGATCAGGATTTTGGTTACAATGGTAAAGTGCACACAGACACACATACATGTGCACATGCACGCATGCACACACAAACACACGCTTGCACATGCACACGCAAACACACACACACACACACACACACACACACACAGGAGCCCTCTAAAGCCCTAAAATCCATAACTGAATAACCATAACTGAAACTCCAGTACTTCAGATGAAACTTTAGGAATTTCTAAGAGATGTAATGTTCTCAGAATTTTTCTGTTTTAGGGGAACTCTCAACCCTCTGACATTTTATGTGTACGGCCCAGATTCTTAAAACACTGTTTTGATCTAATATAAACAGCCATACAGGATAGTTGTGCAGGTTTTAGGAAAGACTGTTTTTGGACTTTTTTCTCTAACTGAAATCACTTTATAATCTGTTTACAGATGTGGATGAGTGTAAACTGTTTACGACAGCAGTCTGCAAAAACGGAGTTTGTGTGAACAACATTCCTGGCTATTCCTGCTACTGTCCAAGCGGATACCATTACGACGCCGCCCTTCTGGAGTGCATCGGTCAGACTTCAACTCTAACCGCTTTCAGAACCTCAGAACGGGCTCGTACTCAGAGAACAAATGCCTGTTTTTTGTGTGTGTGTGTGTGTGTGTGTGTGTGTGTGTGTGTGTGTGGCAGAAGCAGTGGTGGCACGTGTCAGATGAATGTGTATTGCAGTGTTTATGTTTAATTTAACGACTAGGGTGAGGGTATGCGTGTATGAAAAGGAGACAAGATCAGTGAAGCATCAAGTACAAGAATAAGCCCTGCCTCCATAAATTGAGCCTGTATATGTGCCCACAATGTCAGACAGGGAAAAGTCCATGAACCTTACACAGGCTGGCATCCTCAGTGGTGTAGGACATGTCAGCATACACATGTTAGAGGCCAGGCTGAAGGCTGGATACAGTTTTATATTCATCCCACCCCCACCCTCTCACTCTCTCTCTCTCCCTCTCTCTCTCTCTGTAGATACTGATGAGTGTGACACTGAGGACATGTGTATGGGTGGAAGGTGTATAAATACAGTTGGTTCATACTACTGTTACTGTGAGCCTCCTCTAGTACTGGACAACACACAGAGCAGCTGTGTTAACTCCACTGGCCTTACAGTGGGTAGGTCACATACCTACACACACACCTACACACTTACACAGTTTACCACTTTACTTACAACAAGTTAATGAACAACCCCCCCCCCCCCCCCCCCCCCCCCCCCCCACCTT
Source organism: Chanos chanos (assembly GCF_902362185.1). NCBI lineage: Eukaryota > Metazoa > Chordata > Actinopteri > Gonorynchiformes > Chanidae > Chanos > Chanos chanos. The sequence continues at coordinate 24,308,611 of NC_044496.1, forward strand.
TCCCAGATGAGCAGCTGTCATTTTGCTGGCAGCATGTGAGTACAGATTTGATCTGTCTGAACCCTCTGCTGGGAGGCCAGGTGACCTTCCCTGAGTGCTGCTGTCTGCATGGAGAGGGCTGGGGCCTGGAGTGTGCCCTGTGTCCTGCCCGAGACTCAGGTACAGCCCTGATGTTTGTGTTGTCAAAATACTTGGCTAGTTTTTTTTTTCTGCGCAAAAGTTCAGTTGGATTATGAAACCTCAGGCAAGTTGTGAGAATTGTGTCTTGAGACTCACATCTCTCCAGGTATAACACTAATGAGCGGGGTAGGCCTATCCCAAGGAGCTCATATTGCAGACTCTCAAAGACAAGCTTTTTTCTCTCTGTAGTTTGAACCAGAGATGCACAAAAATCCTTGAACCTAATGTAGCATAAACAGCGCGAGCAGAGCAAGCTTTGGTACAATCATCAAAATTTATTTACACATCACATAGAAGAAACATTCATATTACTGATGTAATATCAAATTATGTTTATTTGTTTGTTTGTTTTTTTAACTGTCCCTCTTCAGAGGAATTTGGGATTTTGTGTAGAGACATTAGTCCACCATCACCCCCTTTGCCGTATCCTGGCCGCTTCGGCTCTGGTCCGAGACGAGGAGGCAGTTCCCCACTGCCTTACCGACCAGACCTCTCCGAACCCCTGCCCGGTGGCCCAGATGACTACCCTACAGACTATGATGATTACTCCCCCCTGGGAGGAGCAGATAGGAGGTCTGGATTGAGAGGGAGACCACCCAGCTCATATGGTCTGCCTGACTCTTCTTATAGCCGTCTGGGCCCTGGGTATGTATGAACACACACACACATACGCACAAACTCACACACACACACACACACACACACACACACTCTGACAGATATAAGCTATCACTCAGTCTAAAGGATTAATCAGTTATACAGCATGCTTTTCCAGAAAGTTCTCTCCTTTTCAAATGCGCTCACAAAAGCTTCTCTGATTCCCAGTCCCGGCCGGTACTATGATGGTGAGGATTACGAGCCTGCCCCTGGACCTCCCTTCCGCGTCCCAGACCCCCGGAGCGAGCGCGCTTTTGGGGCCCGTCCCCCTCCCCCAGTTCCAGAAGGCCGACCTCTGAGGCTGGCCCCGCTGCCTGAGAACTCCCCTTATAGAGAAGATGAGGAAGAGGAAGAGCCATGGAGAGCACCGCCTCCTTTCCCACCGTTCCCGGACCGGCGGACAGTAGGAGAGGTGCCACGACACCTCTACGAGAGTGAGTAGAGTTTTCACTACTGACGTCTCCTGATGTTCAAAAACCCTCACCCTTCACTAACACTCTGCAGCACATATGAACGCACATCCTGTCCACTAATATACACTGGTGCACACATTCATTATCAGTAACAATGCTAGTCACTACCATGCTCACTAACACTTTCCAGCAGTAAGATAGAGTACATGCACATCAATATGTATTGGAAATGTTGGGGTAATAAAATTGAAAATATTACACTATGATTACCCTACTAGTAAACGAACTGAGTCAGAAGAACTCATTGTCAAATAAAAAATGTATTGAAATTTAAGCAAAGGCCTCTAATCCAGCCATGTTTTTGTCTTTTTGTTTGTCTTCAGGGCGCTATGAGCCATACAGTAGTCTGAGTGCTGAGGAGTGTGGCATTCTGCAGGGCTGTGAGAATGGCAGGTGTATCCGTGTGACTGAGGGTTACACCTGTGACTGCTATGACGGCTACCAACTCGATGTCACCACAATGACATGTATAGGTACAGCACTCTCACTCACTAACTATCTCTCTTTCTCTCTCTATCTCTCTCCCTCTTGCTCTCTCTTCCTCTCTCTCTCTCTTTATCTTTCTCTTTCTCTCTCAATCTTTCACTTTTTCTGCTTCTCTCCTGCTTTTTATCATCCCTCATTCTCTCTCCCTCATTTTCCCCTGATGACATACTCTGTATCTTTCTCTCTTTGTCTCTCTTTCTACTGCCTTTGACATGAAAAGTGAATATTAATTCAAGTGTTGCGTCCTCTGCAGATGTGGATGAGTGTGAGGAGATGGACGTGCCAGACTGTGTGAACGGTCAGTGTGTGAACACAGAAGGCTCGTATCACTGTGTCTGCTTGAGGGGTTTTGTCATGTCTCGCCGGCCCAACCACTGCATTCCTGCCTAGGTTCTGTGGCCCAACATACTCTCCTAATAGATGGGCTAATAGACCCATCTGCAGTCTCACCTGATACATGAGGGTGGCAGCATGAACACTCATGTGTCACATATTTTACTCTGAGGCTGATCTCCAAGCCCCAGTCCACTGTAATGGTTGTAAGCAGGGTTCATGTACTGCAGATAAACATCACTCTCATTGTATAGTGTAATCAAACACACCAGCTCTACATGTTTCAAACACATATTAGGGAGAGACCTTTTTATATTACACAGAAATATTTAGGTCTACACCACAGCAGTAATTACTGGAGCAGAGGTGTGTGTGTGTGTGTGTGTGTGTGTGTGTGTGTGTGTGTGTGTGTGTGTGTGTGTGTGTGTGTGCGCGTGTGCGTGCGTGCTATGATCTCTGTTTGAGAGAGTGAGAGTATGTGTGTAAAGTGAGGGGAGACGAAGGGGTACACAGTTATTGTGGTGATAAACAGAAACCCTGTCCTCTTCGTTTGGTTTGAGAGATAAAATACTTCAGGACAATCAGGTACACCACAGCCTTATGTACCTGATGTATATGACTGTAACATTCACCCATTATTTATCAGCTAACGGAGACATCGCCATAATCTAAACCTTTTGGTCTCTCTATCACTTTCAGAATGGCTTTTGTACACTAAGATGCTAGTGTAATGAATGATAAAGTGACAGATGCAGCTGTATTAGTGTGGGATCATTCCAAATGTTTGTTTTGTTACAAGGAGACACATTTACACTTTCTGCTCTCAAAACAACCATGGAGAACTCCATGAAGTATGTATATGAATTTCATTTTCTTTTTTCCTAATAGCAATGATGGAGAAAATCTTAGACATTTATATATTTGTGTTTGTGATGTTCTTTTGCTAAAGTAGTCTGTCAGTCTCTTCTCTGCAGCATTCCAAGACAATTTACACAATGCACTGTATTTGCAGAGAATGTTTATAGTCGTATGGTTGTGTGAATATTTACACGACGATTATTGTACAATTTAAAATGATGTTTCAGATATTTGTTTGTTGTTTTGTTTATGATTTAATTTTTGCCTCTTTTTTATATCTAACATATCTTAAATGTTCATTTGTAAAACAACTTTGAAATATATTTGCACATGTTCCATTCACGTCACCTCTCTGTTGTATTACTTTGCCATTTTTCGATGCCGTACAAATATCATTATTTAGATGGACAAATTGTCTTGGGATCATCTGGAGAGGGCCCTTCCCTCTCACGTGCTTTGTTTGGGAAGGCTTTTAAACTCCTTACCTGGCTCCCTAACCCTAATACCCTGTGTGTTTAAATGAATCTATCCCATAATCTTTTTTATAGGCCAATCCCTAGCACATCACAGTCAAGCTGATTAAAGTGGTTCACTTCGCACCCAATTTGTGTAGGAGGTTAACAGGGGCCAGCGGAATATCAGCTTGCAATGTATACAAAGCACACATTTGACGCCTGGCCCGAGAGAAAATGTGTGTTAACAGACCCATACCAGACATTCTGATGATGTGAAGTGACAGACAGACAGACAGAAGTAATAGCACTGGTAACTGATAACATTGACTCACTGTGTAATTACAGAATGATACAGTTATCTTTCAGGAACAAAGCCAGAGAAACACACACACACAAAAATTGTAGATCCACTGTTGTTTTTTTAACAGGGAGTTTACATGGATTATTAAAAGGAAGGAGAATTAATTTTTTCCTTTTTTTTTTTTTTTTGGATGAACAAGAGTGATCGACTTACATGGGCAAATAATTATGATAAACAGTGGTCAAATCAGGTCCCAGTGATATGTATTGATCAATAGTGATATGTACGTGTTTTTCACAGCCACTGAATGAATCAGTCAGAGAATCCCTCAAGCCCATGTAAGAACCACAACAAGCTTAAAGTAAAGCACCATAATGTTCATTCAAACGCTTTGTTGCAGTCAGTTACATAGTATCATTCATTACCTTTAGCACCCATTTTTGAGCTTCCATGCTTCCCTGTATCTTATAACAGTAGACTGACATATTGTATTGAGGATATTTATAGATATACACTGTTGAGGAATGTCTTTTTAGAATGTACTAATTTGGAAAGATGTTAAGGATAAGAAGTTACTTTTGGAAGATGTTAATCTCAGAGGGCTGTGTGTGTGTGTGTGTGTGTGTGTGTGTGTGTGTGTGTGTGTGTGTATCCGTGCGCTTGAGTGCGTGTGTTTTCAGTGAGAGTCATCGCTCTGTGGGATTAGCACACACAGTGACAGTGCAGTTAATGTGTTCTGAGCCCTGAGCTCAAACCTGCTCTCACCCACTGGCCTGTATTCAGCATACCTGCATAAACACAAATCAGTGTGAGCTGTGTGTGTGTGTGTCTTGTGTGTGTGTGTGTGTGTGTTTGTTTGTGTACACATACACACACACCACTGTGGACAACTGGCATGTTGCTGAGGAGGCCTTTCCTGGATTAAGGTTGGGGAGGAACCAGACAGGTGTCAGTGCGTGGCCTAGACATTAATCCGCTCACCTGCCCCACACAGAGTGGCCAGCAGCAGGTCAGAACTGGGTCAGTGTTTGGTAATACACCCAAAACAGGGTTAGATGCTCACAGCTGGTTGACTACAATGTCAACATCCTTTAAATCTTTCTAGATTATTGCAGTATGAGAAGACTCTCATCAGTTTTAGCGCAGAGTAACTCTGATTATCATATCTTTACCTCTTCACATGAATAAAAGACATCAGAAGTAGGCTATATCTACAGCAAAATATTCTATATAAAATGACTGTGTCGTTTGACATAATGCAGACACAACAGCAGTGAGACTGCTGCTGCTACTACTACTACTCATACTACTACTACTACTACTACTACATAATAATAATAATAATAATAATAATAACAACAACAACAACAATACTACTCATACTACTACTACTACTACTACTACATAATAATAATAATAATAATAATAATAATAACAACAACAACAACAATACTACTACTACTACTACTACTACTACTACTACTACATAATAATAATAATAATAATAATAATAACAACAACAACAACAATACTACTACTACTACTACTACTCATACTACTACTACTACTACTACTACTACTACATAATAATAATAATAATAATAACAACAACAACAACAATACTACTACTACTACTACTACTACTACTACTACTACATAATAATAATAATAATAATAATAACAACAACAACAACAATACTACTACTACTACTACTACTACTACTACTACTACTACTACTACTACATAATAATAATAATAATAATAATAATAATAATAATAATAGCAACAACAATACTACTACTACTACTACTACATAATAACAACAACAACAACAATAATAATAATAAGATGACAATGATGATGATGATGATGATGATGATGATGATGAAGACAACCCTAGACAACTTATTTTTCATCTGCTGTTGATGCCTCATATTTGATGGCTCACTGTAATTGTGAAAAATAATTGTTTATTTATATAAAATATTTGGCAACTCAGACAGCAAAAAAAAAACATTGTATGTTACATGGTATGCTCAGTTTTGGAGGATAAAACATGGAAAAGTATTGTAAAGGTGCAACTACACTTCAAATGGATTTTTTGCTTTGTGTTTGTATAGAGGCATAACACATGCACGATAATTTTCAAATAAAAGTTTTTAACTAGTAAACATTTGTCATAAATTCTGATATAAACTGGTGTCAAAATCAACAGAGAAAAAATCTCTACAGGCAAAAAAATTCAATTTTGTGCGTGTAACTTCAAATTCCCTTTTTAACATAGGTCCTGAAAGACCTCAGAATGCTGTGTTTAGTGAAACACTTTTGTGGTTTTAGTTTCAGCAAACCAAAAAGTGCAGTTAACCTTCAAACAAGGAAAGTGGAACCTTCACACATGTTTATATGTGCTAAACGGGATTTGTAGGTGGAACCAGAATAATATGTGAGATGGGAACTTTAGCAGGGATTTCATTCTTCTTCCTTTTGAGCAAAACAGTTTTCAGTGGTTTGAACTTGTCAGAATCTAAAGTTACAAAACTTCTTCCTGGTCTGGATCCCACATATGATTGTTGCAAACACATTCATCCAGGTCTAAAGACTAATTCAGTTTGTTCTGGTCTTGTTCTAATCAGTTTGACTTCTTGGAGCTGTCCTTTTGCACCAGTTTTTCCACCATCATCTCACATGTTCCCTCCAAGTGTGTCATTTAGCTCCTCCTATGGTGAACGGATATGGGATATGTTGCAGATCATTACTGTTTTGTTTCACTTCCAAATTCCATTCAGTCTAAACACATATATGTATAGAATTTTTTCCCTATACATCTGTACATTCAGCTATGCTCTCCATCAGCAAGGTGCTACATGACTCCCATAACTCACATATAATAAAGTTTACTTTAATTGTGGAGATGCATTGCTAATATTTTCATGACATACATGAACAGCCCTCTTGTGTGTTTGCATGTGTGTATGTGTATGTATTTTTTCTCCTTCTTATTGTCTTAATCTTTCTTTTACTTCATTTCCCTTGATCTCCTGCACGTTCACACTGTTATTATTAGTCGCAGCGTTGTCATACATAACATTGTTGGTCATTGTTGGTCATTGTCTTATACTGAAAAATACAAAGCACCTTATGTAAAACTGCTTTATAGAACATTTGACAGACAGTATAACCGACCAATCAGTTGAGCTTTAAAGCCTAATTTTCTTATTAACTGGGCATGGTAAACCCTAATGTAGCATGACAATGAAATGCTGATGTAGTGTTTCTGGTGTGAGGAGATCATTGGGTTATGAGATGTGTGCCAGCTATATACTCGAACAGATTCAGGTTATCAGACAGGTATTGGTGTCATCACTGCCCCTCTTAGTGTTATCACACCATAGGTATGGTACAGCGGGCACACAAAGAAACATGTCACCTCAGCAAATCTGCCAACACCATGACTGGCATCACCAGCTCCTTAATCGGCACACTGCCTACCCATCTCTCTGGTAATCCCTCTCTCTCTCTCTCTCTCTCTCTCTCTCTCTCTCTCTCTCTCTCTCTCCCTCTCCCTCTCTCTCTCTCTCTCTCTCTCTCTGTCTCCATCTCTCCCTAACTGTTATCACTGTCAGCTTTCTCATGTCCAAGTCCCCATGTCTCACTTCTCTGGGATAAACTTATTTATCAGATTAACCTAAATATCATTGACTTAAGAAGTAACTCAGAGTAATTTCTGAACTTTTTTTTAACATGTTCACAACATTACACATCAAACTATTGTATTAATTACTCTATCAAAATAGTCACTTATAAGTACTTTACAAGATTTTTGTTCTAAAACAAGCAGTATACATATTAATGCAAATGCATCATTCATTGCATGCATTGCGTGTTCATCTTCCCATTAGATATTATATAAATACACCAGAAAATGAAAGGCAATAGTACTAGTACTCATTTGTAATGACAAAACATATTTGCAATGCCAAACCATATAACAAAATACATGCACTGGGAGTTGTATAAATATCTTTGTACAAAAAAAATGTAACTATCTGAATTACAGATAAACTGTCTAGATTATAGTTTCATAAATATTCATAGGATAGTGTAGAGCAAAGCTTGCTCCAGCGTTGGGTGAGAGTTACCAAGGATTCCCATTAAATGTGACAATGTTGGTGAAGTAGCATTCTGGGCAGAGAGAAACCGAAGGGTTTGTTATGAGAGTCAACAAGGGGAAGTTAAAGAGGATTCACCATCACTACATCTGTTCTGTTTATGGTCCTGCTAGTTTCAGTTGATTCCATAAAGGGATTGGCCCAGTATTTACACACAACAAACTGATGTGTCAGGCTCTTACATCAAAGAGAGGGTGTAAGGTTGGAGGACCTCCTAGAACAGGTAAGACTGGGAAAAACAGAGAATCCTCACTCACTCCAACAATAAAAAACATCCTTGATTTAAGTTCTCATTTCTAAAATAGCCTGTATGAATTGTTCTTGTAAAAACACTGAAATGTCAAGAGTTGACTTCATGCAGCCCTTGTGGAAGTTGTAAAATTGGCCCTGTTTTGTTATTCAGGTTGATTTCAATTCAGAGAAGCACAGTGAACCATAATCATCTTTGAAATGATAATGTCATTTTATTAAGATGTATTTGAGTTCAGTCTCAGTTCACTTCACAGTAGTTTGTATTGTAACTGTTTATGACTTGTCTGATGCGGGAGTCCATCCACAGGGTTTTAACTGCCTGCATCTGGATTAAGCAGCCTGGCCCCTCCCAGCTCTGACAGGACAGCCGTTAAATAAACCTGAACCAACGCGACCTCATCTCAGTGTATCAGCACTCTTTCACTTTCTCTCCCTCTCCCTCTCTCTCTCTCCCTCCATCTGTCTCTCTTTCATCTCTCCTCTTCTCTCACCCATTTTTCTCCCACTGGCTGCTCAAGGAAGGATACATCAGGATTTTTTTTTATTGTTGTTCTTTTAATTTTATTTATTTATTTATCTATTTATTTATTTACCTCTTTAAGATATGGAAATTAAGGATTTTTGTCTGACAGAAAACTTCCAGTTTCTTAACCAGCACAAGTAAGTTTTTGAATAAACATTTCATGTCAAACTGTAACTGACGTTTAAACTTTAATAAGTTCACCTACACAACATTTATTTTGTTTGTCCTGCAGACTCTCTGGTGCAACTAGAGGCAGATACTCCTATGTGGTTGTGCTATTTCTCAATTTAGTTGTAGGCCTACCATTTCTTATGTTTATTAATTCATGATAAGAAGGAAAGTTAACAACCACAGATTTGGTTATTTATATATGTATTTGGGTATTTGATTTACCCCATCTTTTTCAGGGATGTGTTCATATGATGGTGTGATTAAGTTAACATGTGGTTTTCGTAGTATGATCATTTGCTGATAAATATGAATGAATAATATTCTGTCTACAACAGCAGGTTAAAGATTTGAGAGTATCCATGCATGTACCTATACTTGTTTCTGTTCAACTGTTGAAAAGTATTTTAAAAGTCGTTTTAAAATTGTCATCAGTCTCTTAGATCCATCGTTCTCTGACGAGCCTCCTTCACCTACTGAGCAATGCATCAAATCAGATCCGCTGAGTCCAGTCTTCGCTCTGGACAGTGCCACTCCATTCAGCCCAGGCAGCACCTCGGACAGCAGCGGTTACAGTTTGTTCTCGCAGGCCCAGTCGATAACGCCAGACTCACCTAGCTCTAGCAGTGGCAGCGCCGTCAGCACCGTACCAACTCAGTTCAACACAGGACAGTTTCACTCAGAGGAACCACTCGTACCTCCAACAGATGCCATCCTAAACTCTGATTACATCTCGTCACTGAACTCTGGACCCAAACGGTTGTGCCTGGTATGCGGTGACTTCGCGTCTGGGTACCACTACGGAGTTGCGTCTTGTGAGGCATGCAAAGCCTTCTTCAAGAGGACCATTCAAGGTAACTACCTGTGAGAGAGAATACATTTTGTGTGTGTTTTTGGGGTGGAGTCAGGACAAAACCTTTTGTTTTTCTTCGATGCTGGCAAAAGAGGGGGGAAGGTGAAGTTCAAAATCGTTACATACTTAATTAATAAAGTGATCAATAAAATGTTTAAAGGGCCTGCGCAGAAATCCTAGCGCCAATAACTGTCAGCTCGTCTGTCTTATTGTAATTGATTTTCGTGTGAAAACTCAATGTGTTTTGTTATTGCCGCATAAACTACAATTCACTGTAATAAGACAGGACAAATAAAAAAAAAAATGTTACATGAGATGCCAAAATAAAGATTTCTTTTAGCTAAACTAGTTATGAACGGAAGGCGCATTGGGCATCGTGGGCAAGAGGGAAAAATGAACGGTGAACGTTAATTATGAACGTGAATTCAAAACTTAGACCTATTTGCTAAGCAGGGCTGGGGAGAATTTATAAATTAATTAATCTCTTCCAATTGTATAGACTGTAATTATATGGCCCATTATTTTGCCGTCATTTAGATATTTGCTAATTTCGGAGAACATTTGGCTTTTGTGGAGTTTCTACTAATTTAATTCAATGGCATGCGATTCATATTCTGTTCTAATCCTTTATCACGACTAGTGTCAGTTCCAACTTTCAATCAGATTCCAAGAACTGAACCGGTATTACCAATTTATTCTCAAATCAGTTCAGAATTTATGCCAGGCCAGTTCTCAAATGCTTTTAAAAGATCAGCCAAACATAAAAACCAAATTTATTAAAAAATTGTCAATAATGTAAAAACTATCCAGATGCTTAACACAAAATTCAATGTCAGCAAACAAAAGCCCATAGCTGACACACAGTGTTCACAGTAACACAGTGGAGGATTTGATAAAATCAAGCATGAAGCTCCATTGTTTTGCTGGAAGAATGTTGTTATTGCCAGTGGCCATGGGTGGATTCAGTCCCATTTAGATATCAACGGTCTACTAAGAGGTATCAATATATTGATGAGGTGGTGCAGCTGGGTAATGGATGCCCTAATCCCAGAGATTCTTGTTCTGTGTTGTTTTTAAGGGAAGCTCATTGATCGAAGGACTTACTCCCCTGCCAAAAAAAAGAGAAAAAGAAAAAAAGAAAGTAAAACAACAGACCAATGCAAGCTTCTCTGGGCATTAATGGGTGTCAGATATAAGTCAATACTCTATTAAAACCTTTTTGTCTTGCAAGCCCCAAACTTTAAACTCTTAGAATTATGCGACATTAATGTCAATCAATACATAGACTTTGTCTAGACTCCTATGGATTTCTGTGTGAAACTTCAGTCTGAGACAACTGTGAGGAAACAGTTGAAAACTATAAGAACAAGTGACTAGAAATTTATGAGGGTAAGTGACCTGTATTAAACAAGAGAGCTAAATTTAGTGACAGGAGTCCCACTGGTCACTTGAATGAAGTAGTCGATATTTTTCTGCCACAAGAAACTTTTGTCTGGAGAAATCCAGTGCTATTTTAAAGAAAGGCTTCTTGTTATTTTTCCTTCAGAAATGTGTTATTGTAAATATTTACATATCCAGCCAGTGAAACTTTTGGGTTTGCAACAATAAATAAATAACAACAAAAACATTTTTTATGACGTTTGAAATATGGATTATTTTCAATTTTGAGATGTTATTGGTTGATGTGGCCAATATACTGTATTTCAGGAAACATTGAGTACACCTGTCCTGTGGTAAACGAGTGTGAAATCACAAAGAGGAGAAGGAAGTCGTGCCAGGCCTGTCGCTTCCAGAAGTGCCTACGTGCTGGCATGATGAGAGAAGGTAGGACTTTCTCTGTTTTCACAAAGAAAAGAGTCCTAAGGGGTATGCTATTAAATGGGATTCAAAGCTCAGGGAGATAACTCATGGGTTCAGTTTTGGGGTTATTTGTGTCACAAAAGTGGATTATCACTGAGTCACTGAACTAGGTAAGAGGCTCTAGTATGCTCAACGTCTTAAACTGAACCTGGTTCAGCTGAGCGCTCATAAACTACTCTTGACCAATCAGAACTCTCATCAGCAGGCAAGATATCTAGTTCCTCAGAATCTTGAATAAAACATTATGAAGTTACAGGCCACCCTAACTTTTTACGTTTCTGTGCTATCAGTATTTGATCCAGCCAACTGAAATTTTTTAAAAAGTTATCGTTATGTTGAGTTTTCTTTTCTTTCTTTCTTTCTTTCTTTCTTTCTTTCTTTCTTTCTTTCTTTCTTTCTTTCTTTTTCTTTCTTTATTTCTTTCTTTCTTCAGAAAGCAGACATATTTCACAAAAACTACAGCAAAAATTTAATTATGAGTATAATTCATTTTGAGTGTGTGGTCATGCATCATTTTACTGGCTCTGATATGGAACTTGATGGCGTGGTGTTTTCCTCCTTAGGTGTGCGTATGGACCGAGTGAGGGGAGGGAGACAGAAGTACAAGCGGAGGGTGGACTCTGGCCTTTCAGTCTATGTCAAACCCCCTTACGCACAACCTGCCAAATCCATCCGTGAGTGCAACACACATTGCAGATGCCTAAACAGATGTATCTTTTTGCTATTAGCCCATGAGTATGTCAGGTGTTATTCAAGATGTTTCAGTTCAAAGTTCATTTTTCCAGCTACATGGGAATGTCTTTGTAAAGGGTATATTTATATTTTCAGGAAACAAAGTGATTGCCCATCTAATGGTCACAGAGCCAGCCCCACTGTGTGCCACCCCAGACCCCTCCACCCCTGACAGTGACCTCAAAACCCTTCTGACCTTGTGTGACCTCCTCAACCGGGAGCTGCTGGTCATGATTGGCTGGGCAAAACAGATACCAGGTATTCAGTAGATCTATCGATGTCTTCCCAGCAGTCTCTATTTTAGATTGTAGTCTATTCATTCCCTAACCGCGGATTGTGTTCTGCAGGCTTTTCCGCACTTTCATTGGTGGACCAGATGGCTTTGCTGCAGTCTGGATGGATGGAGACTCTCGTTCTGTCGGTAGTCTGGCGTTCTCTGGGCCTTACCGAGGAGCTGCAGTTTGCAGAGAACCTTCGTTTGGATGAAGAACAGTGCAGAGCTGCTGGTCTGCATGACCTATACACAGCACTGCGACACCTGACTAACAAATATCAGCAGATGAATCTGAGTCAAGAAGAAGCCATCACTTTGAAGGCTATGGCTCTGGCCAACTCAGGTAATCCACTAACCACTTTCTCACGGGCATCAACTCACAAAAACACATAGTGAAAAAACATGAAAGGAGATTTTTAAGAATTGTCTTATATGTTATAACATGTTGACAAACTATAGAGAATTTGAACAAGTCGTTCAAACAAATTCCTCTCCTCAAGCCACAACCACAAACTGTGTGTCGCTAAATACTCAGCAGTGCTTTTACAAGCTGATGAATCTATTAATTGCTTTATTAAACCTGTAGTCAGAGCCTCTGTGGTGAAAGAGAGAGAGAATGAGAGAAAGAGGGCAAACCCTCTAAGAGTAAGTCTCTAAATCTCTCCAAGTTTACTTTTGAACATTGACTGTCAGTCCATAAAATATTCTATGGTGAAGAGAATGACAGTTAATAAATATGTTTTTCATCAGGAAGCCATTCGCAATAATTAATTACTTTTCCCTCTGACTCACTGAGCAAGTGGGCAACTCAATCAATAGAAGGACAGTGAGGAGGCTGCTTCTGTCCACAGTTTAGATCAATAAATCTATCCTGTTCCCAGCTCCTGTCCTCTGGATGAGGATTTCATAAAGGCATTATCCCGGCGTCTCAGCTGTCATCTGACTCCAGGGCAGAGAGAGAGGACAGCAAAAAAAGTGGGGGAAAACCCCCATCCTTTGATATTTACCATCCCCCTTGAATACATTTCTGTATGAACTTCTTGATGATAACTGAAAAGATGTCCTTGCCAGTCCATTAAACTCCAAAGGGAGGACAAATTAAATTAACAATGAGATCTGACATGGGTTTCGCACAAACACAAGAGAGGGGTTTTAACACCTAATGGGACGTTTGCTCAAACACCCGGGGGGCGCTCTTAACCTTCTCGCTCCGCCGTTTTTTCTCCTCAGATGCGGTAAACGTGGAGAAAGCCGAGGCGGTGCAGCATTTCCAGGACAGTCTGCACGAGGCCCTGCAGGAGTACGAGAGCGGGCAACACCCGGGTGAGCAACACCGCGCGGGCAGACTGCTCATGACACTTCCCCTGCTACGCCAGACAGCCAACCGTGCCGTCCACTCCTTCTGCCGGCTCCACATGGAGGGCCGCATACCCATGCACAAACTCTTCCTGGAGATGCTGGATGCCAAGATCTAAAGGTCAAGCCACGCCTGACCAGAAATCGCACAAAAATCGATAGAGAACAAGAGAAAGAAAGAAAGAAAGAAAGAGAAGGAACAGCATTCTGGAGCATGGTGGTAAATCTGGCCTGCTAGAATGGGTTCGTGTTTCTCTGAGAGTGGCAAGATCATGGACATTATTTTTGTCTGTCAAATGACAATCTTTTTTATACAATTCAGAAAAAAAAAATCAGTTATTAAAATGTTCTTACTGTATGAGTGAACTGGCTACGATTTAAAAGCTTTTCTAAGTTATTGAAATCTCTTGAAATTTGTGAGTTAAGATATCTTTTGGGGCAATACAACACTTTTTAGAAAGAATTTGCTTATCAGTAGCAAGCAATGCTTCACCATTAAGGGCTTCAGGTGCTACAGTACAAATGGCAGTAAAAACCAGAATACAACATTAAGAAAAGTCTCATCAACACAACTCAATATATTAATGAATGTTCTGTTTGTCCCTAGTACACTATGCCAGTCTGCTTTTTTAATAAAAACTGATGTACAAAAAATACTTTGCAAAATACCAAATAAAAAGCTTTTGTTTTTACCAAGGTCACTCCAGCAACTGAAAACAGTTATGTTCACAGCAATTACACCTCATTCAAGCAGGGATGTGCCAATATTTCTGTTAGTTTTATTATTATGTGTTCAAATTCTAATAAAGCAATAAATGTTCATATTGTTATTTTTGAAATATGAAATGAAAAATTTTAAAAAGTCACAACACACAGTGATACTCTCATAATGACACAATTCTTGGCTGTTATCAATTAAAAATAAATCCAACAATGTTTCAAAAATAAGAAAACATATCAAACTTCTCACGTTTATCACTTTGACCTGGCACTATACTGCATAACTGCATATTTGAGTTTTGGATAAAGTGACATCCTGACTGTCCAGCAGAAACCACCTGGACAGGATTCACGCTCCATGTAATGGCAGTTCACTGCATTCACTATTAATATGAAACATTAAAACCAAGATTATTTACTACAAAGTGAGGATATTTAAATAGGAAGTTCAACAGTCAGAACAGAATTCTGTAAACAACCTCTTTGAACAGTGACTATGACCCATTGCCAGAAACACAGAAACATTTTAATGCTGGATATGCAGGTACTTTCTTTCTTAACATCCCCATCAACTCAACTACAGCAGTAGTATATAAATATATGATACAAACACATTTGTTCTTTTTTTTTTTTAAACTCATCCTCTTTTGACTGTCCTCAAATCAGAAAAGGGGGGGGGGGGGTTAAGAGAGATAAAGAGACAGAGGGAGAGGGAGAGAGAGAGAGAGAGAGAGAGAGAGAGAGAGAGAGAGAGAGAGAGAGAGAGAGAGAGAGAGAGAGATCCAAATCAGTAATCACTTCTGGACAAACACAACTTCATTCAAGCAAATGTCATCTGTTCTTGTGTACATTTGGTAGGAAAGAGACAACCCAAAATGCTAGCCCAGTTAGGACGAAGGCACACTGAACTTGCAGCAGTCTGAGTACAGAGATGCAGCTACGGCTCAGGGAGGGGTTTCTGCTATGTAGCTGTGTAAAGTATGGGCATAAGGGCAGAAGGTATGGTGTGTAAACAAATGAGTACTAACAGCAGGTCATACCCAGCTATATATACCTGTGACCTTCGAGTGACGCCAGAACACTAGACTAAGGTTCTTCAAATATGACTCTATAAGCTTCTCAATGTCTCCCATAGTTAATGTTCTGCTTGTTTCTATAGTATTTGGAGTTGAAACTGTGTGCAGACCCGTAGCCCTTAGACATAAACAGTGATGACTGCAGGTATGAATGGAGAGAGTAGACTCAGCCAGGTCCTTAGTGCATTATTGCCTTAAACAATGTATGTGTCTCATTACAACCCATGTAAACAACTTGTGGTTGCAGATAACAGTGACTGAGACTTCAGAGTAAACCCCTTCTCTTCATGTCATTTCTCCTCATGCTCCCTAATTCACACAATCATGATTCTTCAGCTAGTGCAGTGTTAACTGAATTTCACTCATGCGTGAATTCACAGCCAAAATGTTCACTTAAAACACACTCACTTCATACAAATTCTAAAATGGAATGTGATTTGGTCATCACGCATCAAACATGAGGTCCAATGTGCTTGTCACACATTTTGTATAGAAGTGTACAAGAGAACTTTTATAAGCCTAAAGAAGTCCAACAGCATCCACGGAAGACATTCAAAATTGTGAAGTGACAAAAACGGATCACCAGTGGATCAGGTTCAAACTGGGATTACGTCCCATCACATTCATCAAAAAATCATACACTTCCTCATCATCAAATCATCCCATTAAACAGCATATAAAATCAGGAGTTCATGTCACTGATGTTGAGAAGCCAATCGGAAGCTGAAATGAAAGGTTTTCACGAGTCAGTCAGAAACTGGTCTCGTTCATGTGTGGTTTTGGGCTTGTGGGGGGCGGAGATGCTGGGCTCTCGGGGGCAGAGGCAGCGTCAGGGGGCGTGGCTTGGTTCGGAGAAGCAGAGGGTCGGCGTGGGGAGACAGGTGGCTGGGAGTGCGTCGGACTGACCACCGGAGGAGTGGTACTGGCTGCTGCGGCCGAGGGACGACGCAGCGACGAAGACAATGATGGTGAAGAGGCTGCTGAAGCAGAAAAGGAAGGGGGTGTCCTCAAGCCCAGTCGCGCCTCCAGCTCGCCGCAGACGGCCAAGCTCCGCCTCCCGCCTTCCGGACACGCCACGTCAGGGTTCTTGGCTCTCTCCTGGCAGCGCTCCACAAAGCTTCCCCGCCTAAGGGGGCCCAGGGCGTCCCTGTCTAGAGGGGTTCTGACCGGGTGTGGACTGGCACTGCCGTTACTGCTGGCCAGAGAGCTTTGGCTCAGGCCCAGATGAGAGGGTAATTCTCGCGGTTTGTTGAAGGGGACCAGAGGGGGCTGACGTGGCAGACTGCCCGACAGAGGTACCATTCCCCTCATCCCAGCACGATCCCTCCCACTCTCGCTGTGCTGAGACTGCAGACTGAGGCACACACAGATACAGAATGGAATATTGCTTTAACAGTGCCCTCTTCTGGACACAGAGGTTAAATAACTCTCACAGCTATGAGCATTTAATCTTGTTTATCCTCACACAATTTTTGCAATGCGTTTCACACCTCAGTAATATAATCTCATTCCCATCCCCGTTACAATCCCTCTCAGTGTCTGAATAATTGTAATGAGGCAACAGATTAAACATGCCAATATAAAAAGAGGAGGGCGCGTGTGTGTGTGGTACCTGCAGGTGGAGTTGCGAGGGGTGGAGGTGTGTGTCAGTGAGGCAGCTGGACTCATGTCCGGTGTCCTTGTCAAAGCCAGGTCACACTGATCCAACAGCTCCAGTAACTCCTCTTCAGTGGGCCCTCCCAGCGCTGTAACACACACACAGACACACACAGAGGTTCAATAAGAGTTTCTCTCATTTATATATGACACACTTTGTTTAAACCCAGATTCTGCTCCTGTAACCCTTCGGCTCACCTTTGATGTCTACTTTTCCGGCAATCTCCATTGCCGTGGTTAGGTCCCACATCTGGATGCTTCCGTTGCTATGGCCACTGAAGAGGTAGCGTCGGGGACGAGAGCCGATGCGGCTGGACCCCTCACACTCGTGCACCATGAAGGCTGTGATGGAGGTACCATCCACTGACCGCACCTCACACACCCTAAGAGCCGAGGTGACAGAGAGTAAGCCGACTAAACAACAACTCTATGTCATCACGTCAAACAATAACATGACTGAAGCTGAAAAAACAAACATTAGACAACCAACACAAAGCGCGAGTGTTACTATGACTCACCTCTTTCCATTGGAGGAGAGTCTGACATAGAGTTTATCAGTGTCAGGAACCACTCGCTGGATGAAGACCTGCTGGTCATCTCTCTCTCCATACGGACCTGCCGGCAGGACAGCTCTTTTAGTCTTTTAATACAGAACCTTACTGAACGGTATTTGACAACGAAACTGTCGTGTCACTATGGCAAACAGGAGTACCAGTGTGAAAAGAAAGATTATGACTGTGAAATGACAGATTTGTCTGAGGGACTCCAGCACTGATGATGAAACTGGACGATGATGATGATGATGAACTTCCCATCACGCTCACCTATCTCAGTCCCGGCAGCACAGCCCCCATGGCCATCAATGTCATCCAATGAGAGGATCTTAAAGGAGGTGAGGGGGGTGGAGCCAGGCTGGGTGGAGATCATGCCTCTGAAGCGCGTCACTGTCCACGTACGCACATGGTTGTTATCTGCACACACTACACATACAAATACACACAGCATTAAAAATACAGTTCTTCTCTCAAAATGAGCATTCCAATATTTATGCATGCAATATATCTTCTCTGTCCTTTGCCTCCACAATAATAGACTAAAGACTTTAAATGAGGTAAATCTATGGAAAGATTATACATTATTTGCACGACAGTACAGATAGACAGACATAATAAAGAATTGTGTATCAGAGTAATATGGTATGATTGTGAAAGTGCTTTAACAGGTGTGTGCAGGGGTACCTGAGATGAGGTGTTTCTCAGACAGCATGATCTTGGTGACGGGGCTGCGGTGGACAGAGAAAGTCTGGAAGAGCTGAGGCCCAGAGCCCACTGTCTCTGGATGCTGTACGATCACACGCACTGTGCCTGAACTGGTGCCGTAGGCTATCTCTATCCAGTTCCCACTGTCACCTGCGCTCAAACACACACAAACATAAAAGAGGAGACTGAAACAGACCAACTCCAAACTGAACTTCTGCCTTTCAAAACAGACCAAAAAATCTTATTCGTTGACACTTCTGTGCCAGTGTGTAATGTGTAATAATGTGTGAAAGCTCAGGTAACGTTTTCATACTGGTTTTAGGAGTGAGGTAGACACTAAGAGCAGTGATGGCATCTTCACTCGGGTCACGATACAGCTCTGTCACTAGCAGGTCATTGTCCTTCATCCTCAAAGGAAATTTCTGCACATCTGTCACATACAGGAGGAAACGGCACAGCAACTACAGTCAACAGAGATCAGCCACAGAATCCAGAGAAAACACTCACTGACTTTTAGTGTACAACACCCACGTTATACTGTGTTACAAGCAGCTCTGGCATCAAGACACCAATTTCTTACCTATGTAATATATGGAACCATTATTGCAGCCAAGAATAAGGAAGGAGCCTGCTGTGTCGTAGCTGTTGATGGGAACTACATCTTGATTCTGTACAGATGGAGAAGGGAGGAGGAACTGAATTGTATTGTTCAGTGGAAAGTGGCCAAGGCTCATTTGCTTCTGTCGTACAGTTCTCAAAACCACAGAATAATCCTGAGTCATTCTAACAGGAGAGAAACAGTAGAATAACATGATTCTGCTGGTGAAAGAGCAGTTGTGGAGAAGCCCTTTACCTGCCAGTGTTTGGTCACAGCATTCCACACACCAACTTTACCAGTGTGACTGGTGGCAATCAGCTGGTTCCCCACAAAGAAGAGCGCTTCGACTGGCACATTAAGACTGAACACACCTGCACAGCACAGGCAAGACACTCTCTCAGCACAAATTATTTAGCACAAACTCATTAACAACAGCGCATCAATAACACCGACATTTCACTGACATGAAAATGTCAGTGACCTCACCGATTTCATTGCCATTGCCATCAGGGCAAATTGCCCACAGAATGATCTCGGTGCCAGACGCCACAGCAACCATCTTGTCATTGTCTCCTAGCGAGCCTCCCATCACTTTGGCATTCAGAGCCACCCTGTCAATCACCCAATCAAGGCGGGGACTGGTGAAAACCTGCTGCCAGCCTGTCGACTCCTTCACCCTGAAGGACAGACATAACCCAATCAGATCAGATCTTTCTCATGGTGTTATACAAAAAGTACTAACAGCACAGAGATCACAGTATGACCATACCTGTAGCAGACCACAAACTGGGTATAGGCCACAGCGATCCAGTTGTGGTGACCACAGATGATACGGACCATGCCAGGATCTAATGACTGACCTGAGGGTAGAAACAATGTCAGGGTTCCTGAACAAAACCTTCACTAAGAAAATTAAACCAAATCAATGGCATCAGACAGTAAAAACTCATGAAGCACTCCTCATGATTCATTATAGCACTTACAGGTTTTTTATTGCTTGCTTTAAAAATTAAATCTGATGTCATTTTGGCTGTCAAAATTAAACAGCTGCCTTTAATGTGAAAAGGAACCAATTACTTAAAATAGTTTAATTTTTTTTAAAAAAGTGTTGGGTTCTTAGATGTCTACCTTTAGCCAAAAAGCTGAAACAACAACGGTAACAATGGATTACTGCATATAACCTGCAATCTGCCATTAAGACTTTCAAATATAGTGCGAGTGAGCAGGTCACTGATGAAGGTTCACTTGGGGATCTTACCAGGGGCTCTCTCATCCACAGCAGATCTACCCAGTATGCCAGCATTGCCCAGGTTGGGCGGCATGGTGTTACTGCGTCTGACCGGAGCCCTCTCCATCGCACCAGCACGCCCACCCATGAACTGAGAGCCAGCCACGCTGTGTCTGTTCCTCCGCTTCACTGGATACACTGGTGCATACACACAGGGACTGATCAGCTCACACCAGCTACCATTCAACTCAGATCAGACTAAACTCAGTCAAGAGCTGAGGGTATTCAAAAGCCGCATCGCTGATACTATTCATCAGAACAATGCGATCTCTGAGCTGTCTGTCGCCACAGCGCTAACTCAGTCACATTGCACAACATTTATTTTTTAAGCTAAAGGTGCCCTATTACCACCAAAAGCTCACAGTCTTTGACTTTTCAACAACCTATAGCAGCTTTAATAAGGACAGTCCCCCATTTCCAGAGAAGCAGGTTGTGTTTGGTGCTCACCTGGTGGAGGCAGGTAGCCATTGAAGAGAACAGTTCCACAGGATGAACGGTCCAGTTCATCACACAGCTGTAGTTTACGTACTGAGAAAACCAGAACATTTACAGTCAGACTGTGTCAAATCTACTGCAACATTCAGATAGACACAGTTCTTCAACACTTACCTAATGGTGTAATTCCATAGAACTCTGCCTCATGCATTAATAAGTACACATCTATGGATCTGGAAAAGCAGACAGAAGTGACAGTGAGATTTTTCTTAGATCTGTTTCTTCAGAAACATAGCATGTAGCCTTGCATCAGACAGTTCAGTGTACACGTCCTCATAGCATCCACGCCTAGTTTACTTCTGTCAGGAAGACTGTGCACAGTCACTTAACAACAAGAATCTTCAAATAATTATCTATTAAATTTGTCGGGCCAGGAAGAAAAGCCCGCCGCAAGACTGTTTTATATATGAACACAGTGTACGTAAGACTTTTACCTGGGGTGCAATTCTTTAGTACGCAAGAAGTTCAAAATGGGGGCAAAGAGGGATGGATCTCGATCAATGAAAATCTAGGAGTGACAAGAAGAAGATCAAATCACATATAACACAAACCTTATAACTATAACACAAACCTTATAACCTAAAAACGACAAAATCATCATGGTATCATCAACCTAACAATAAATAGAGACGGATATGTAACTACTTCATATGCTCAATATCGTGACAGATTAGAAGCCTTACCGCCCCCGTTTCATCTTTCAGCGTCGATATCCGACCACTCAAGAGACTGAGAATAACAAATAGCAGAGTCACTATATTGTAACATTAAACTGTAATGTAGTCGACACAATCTACAGCGCAAACATTTATCTTATTAGTAGTAGTAGTAGCAGTAGTAGTATTAGTGGTATTACGGTCATTACACATAGACAATGAAATACACCAACCTTGAGAAAAAAGAATCTGGGACCCATGTCAAAGTCTGTTTTGAAGTGCTGAACCTACAACACATCCACGCTCATTGTAAATGCAGTTTCTATGGGCTAATTCTTTAGACCTACTGAAACTAATGCGACAACACCCTTCTACAACGAATTGATATTTTATTCATATCGCACAGCTAGTGAACCAGTGCTACCCAATTCCATGAGGCATGTAAGAACTTCAGTTAATTAACAACGTCGTTAGAAGAACGTGATATTTTAAGGGCTTCTCAAAGCAGTAATTTAGCTAACTTAGGAAATGACACGGTTTGTCCACTGTTTAAGACGGAAACCTTTGCGCTATATGATTAAGAAACATGTATATGTTTCACACATATTGTGGTTCGACAAACTGTGGCTAAAGAGAAAATGAAATACATCAAATGCACGATGTCCCGTATTGTGTTAAGCAAAGTTCCCGAAGATCAAAGAGAACTATCCGGTAAATTGCCTTACCTCTTTCCGCCGACATTTAAATGAATAATATCCCCAATCCTTGCCATGACAGTCTCTTAGACCGTGTGCATGTCTTGACAGCAATTTGTGAGGCTAACAGATCTTTAGTTAGAATTTTAGTTGCTGAGGGTAAATTTCACAGGTTCGTCCAAATTAATAATAACAATCTCACTTCCGGTAACATTTTCGACTTCCCGGTCAGAGCCGCTCTGTTCCCGGTGCTCCCCTTCCGCTGTTTCCAAAAACGTAACATCCGTTTCTTCAAATAAGGTTCGTTTACTTCCGCTTTTTGATTCAGATTTGCCACAAAGAACCCTTATCAAAGCGGTTTTCTGTATTGGATATTTCGTGTCAAATGATCACGTTATACCTATGAATTTCCACAGTAGCTATGATCGCTCCTGACTGCAATACATCAGCATTTTGAAAACCAGAGAGGGCGTATGAATATCAAAAACGTTCAAGCATTAAATAAACAGAGATCACTTTGAGTCATTGTAACGACCGATATGTTAATAAAACCACAAGACTCCTTTTCCATATCACAATTTGTATTTATCAAGGTTACTGTACAGAGTCAATGATTGTAAGTTTGGATCAGATTTCATTCATTCACGATTTCCATGTACTTGTTTGTTCACCCTTGTACAGTGGTTGTAAGCAAAGGGATGAAAGTGTTTCAAAACATGCACAGCAGTACCATTACAGGGACTTTTTAAGTCATGCAACCTCGGACCTGGCTTGTTAGATTTTCTTTTTGGATCTTTTTTTTTAAACAAATAAATGTTCCCCGTTGATCATTAAAATTATTAAAACCCACAGACTGTCTCTCTCCTATTAGAGAAAGAGAACAGTTTTCTATACAGAAAATAGTTTCAGCAATTACAATTTTTACAGGTCATCAAGCTGTTGAGCTAAAACCAGTGGTGCTCAAGGGTCTGGAACAATTTGGGACGTGGTCGAGCCTCTGAAAACCACCTCACTTAATGGAAGATTATACATGTCAATTAATCAGGCATTTTACATCAGTGCAGGCCTACAGAAAATAACGAACTGTGATATATTCCTCCTTTTTCTACTTTTCTTTTTAAAATACAAAAGTTGCAACATTGTGGGGAAAACAAAGAAAAAAGCCTGTGGTATAGAAAGCTTGAAAAATTGATTTAACAGTGTAAGATAAACTGATAACATGGATATTCGGATTGGAAACCACAAATCAGGTAACATATCTCATGTAAAAAAAAATTCTACAGAAACATCTATAATTGCATGATATGAAAACTGCTGTCTCTTTGAGAGCTTAATAGAAAATTGTGCTTTCCATCAATCAGCTGAATGAAACAGAATTCAAATCAGACTCAGCAACTCAGTCCTGGGCTTTTCCTAATGTTCAAATTTATAGTGACAAATCTGTAAGACACCTCTTCAGAGGTGGGGCAGTGATGTTCACTAGAGCACGTGTTTTGTTTTTGTTGGTTTTTTAAGAAAAGGTATCATGACGTTTAAGAACTCAAATGCATTTATGAAAAAAAGACAGCATTTCTCTTTACAGACAGAGACATGGGGAGATTCTGCAGAATGTTCCTCGTCCTTTTTGCTAGTTGTTAAAACAACAACAACAACAAAAAATCCAGACTATAATAATGCATAATAACACCTAACAATACATGTCTGAGAGAAATAATATGTATTGAATAAAAGCATTAAACATTTATTTGCACATGATAAATTATTAGAGAGCTAAAGCAAAGAATGTATGTCCAAATACCCAATGATGCACAATACAGATTATTTTCTCAGACCCCAGAGCACCACTGTTCTGCACACAATAGCACTGTGCAACGGGGCAGCAATTTAGTGCAAAAGAAAAGTTGCATAAATTCTCTATTCGCATTGTTGATAAGTATTCCCATCACATTTCCATCAGCCTCTCTCTTCATTACATTTAAATACATCTAATACAAACCCTCTGCTATGAGTATCACTGCATAAAAATATGATTCTCTACCAAAAACTATCATTAGAAATAAAATCAACGGGGCTCAAATGAAATGATCATATCTCAGCACAGAATATTTCTCAGACAGACCCAGTGCTTGGAGAGAGAAATATCAGAATTATATCATCCAAATAACTATGTTACAATACAATAGCACTGACTGGATGCGGCTGTTTTATCATTTTCTTTTTAAAAAAAGACTCATTTACAGATAGAAAAAGACAAACTTTTCTGAATAAAAAAGAGCATGTGGTATGTAAGAGATCTCACTCTCACCTCTGTCTCTGTAAATGAATTATAGAGAAATTCTAGAAGGCATGAGGATCATTGCTTTTTTTCCTTTACAGAGCCTCTGAACAGTGAGAACCATACATTACAATACATACACCAAATAATGACATACACGTAAAACATGGACAATGACACATGAGCAGTACGATGTTATCGAGCAAGTTCTGCATTCTGTTTGTGTCAGGGTCATTACTGATAAACTGGACTGCTTCAGAAACCAACAGTCTCTGGTTATGTCACAGTAAACATCCCGGGACTGCACTTTAAGTTAGCAAGCAACGGTGTTTACCAATAAGTATTTTAAGTGAGTTTCCACTTATTTTCAGATGTGTTTTCTCAGTAAAATGCCTGTGTCTTTGCAGCTGGTGCTCTATACATCACTGCATGTGTTATTAACAGGTGAGAACAAAAGATGAAGGTTTATGTCACTGCTGTGCATTTGTCATGCCTTTACTTATGCACTGCTTAGTCATCCTCGCATTCAGTGATGCATACTGTACGCAAACAGAAAGGTAGAAAAAAAGCTGAGGAGGAAATGCAATACATTTGTGACAGAGCATCCTTGCATAACATCCATTTTGATACAATTCCTGTGGTATATCCTTTTTTTCTTTTTTTTTTTTTTTAACTTGACAGCTTTGTGTTGTGACAAAAACCTTTTGCCAGCTATGGCTTTGCTGTGCTATTGATTCAGAAGCTACACATGATCAAGGCAGATATGTTGACTGGTAGAGGCAGAGGACAAAATGTACTGAACCCCATTTAAATAAGACCTGTGTTAGCCTGAGCATTATGGCTGTGAAATAAACCACTAAACCAGTGTTAGCCAGGCAAGGGACAAAAACGAATTAACATCCAATGCTCTTTTATTCGACTGACATCTGCTATATAGATATATAGATATATATATAGAAAACTGACACCAGAGCAAGTGGAGAAGTTACCAAGAAGCTGCATGACTTAAGTCCAGCCACACGGGCTTGGGTAAGCTTTGAGGAGTGTGGTGTGTGCATGTGTGTGTTTTGGGCCTGGCCAGGAAATCCGGCCATGCATGGAAGACTGGGGCATAACTAAGGAGAGAAAGATGTAAACAGAAACCTGAGCTATGAAAACCCTGGATGTGGCAAGCAGACCCACACAGAGATATACACAGACACACAGATACACACACACACGCATGCACATACGCATGTGTGCGCGCATACACGTGTACACACACACACACACACACACACACACACACACACACAATTAAACTGGTTTTGTTTTGGTTTTTTTGACCGTTGTAAAAAAGCCATAACTTTTTTCATACAGGCAAATGACAGGAAATTTTGGGAGGAAGATATGAACACATGTAAATAGTCCCTGAAGAGAGAGGGGGACAGCTCTCCAGACAGGCCATGTGACAACCTCCCACCACTCTGCTTTAGCTATGGCTGCAGGGACATGGTTAAGGCCTTAACAGGATATCTGTACTTGTAGGGTTTAGTGGCAGGTGAAGCTATCCTCAAGATTTCAGACAGGATGTCCTCACAGTTCAGGACACCCTCCACTAACCTCACTGGTTGACAGAACTATATCACATGATCTTCATCAGTTCTGTGCATTACGGAGTTGCCACGGAAACATCCAAAACCACTTGGAGAGAGCCAATAAATAACATGAAAACAATGAAAAAAAGGGGGAAAAGGCAAAAACCACAAAAAGAGTTTAGATAAGACACCAGTGTTCTCCAGATATGGATCAGTAATGAAAAAAAACCCAACATTTTGGCATAATTCTATTTGCGTTCTGTATCAGACAGGATAGATAAGATGTCAAGACGTACAATTTACGGACAGACAGGTACAAATCGATATGATTCATTTTAAATAAAACAACAAAACAAAACAACATGAGTTTACTTCACTGTAACAGCTGTCACAACTATTTTCATAATAACCGTTCTTTCTGCCTTTTCAGCTTCGCAGAGCTGCCCAGTCGCAGGCTCTCCTGCAGCCACCAGGAGGCGCTCTCTACCCGAGAGGCAGAGACACAGGAGAAGTCAATGGTGGACGTCTTTTTCAACCAATCTATCAGCAGGACAGAGAGAGACAGAGAGGGATAGCACAGTGATGTCCCTGTTCCCAATCCATCAGCGTAGTGGTCTCCCTTGCTTCAGATCCAACTCCCTGGCTCTGTGCAACAGTCTCTTTCCTGTCTCGGCACAACACGACACTAACTCAGAGGGTGAGAGGGCGCGGGGCGGCGGGCTGTGAACTGGCTCATTTCTTCTTGCTCGATTTCTTCTCCGGTTTCTCACCCTTGTCTGAACGCTCAGAGCGCTCGGCCCTCTCCCCCCTGTCCGACTTCTCAGCCTTGCTGCCGTCGCGCCTTGTGCCTTCGTCGGTGGATGAGGTAGTAGGCAGGGGCTGTCCCCATTTGGCAATCTCTTCATGCTCGTGAATACTTGTAGTAATTTTCATGACCCAGTTCTTCAGATCCTCCTGCAATGCAGAAACACGTCTCAGATTTACAACTCAGGCACGTTTGCTCTATGTTCAGAAGCTCTGAAGTTCTTTTTCTTAAATGTATTATTCTGGCTTATATCTCTGATCATAACCACTGGAGCTAAACTTGTCAAGTGTATTTTTACCACAGTGTACAGCAATGTACCATACTGTATTTTTGTGTACCATTGTATTACTCTGCAAGGCAAAGCTAAAAAGAATGAAGACCATAAGACGCTATCATTGCATTATAAACAAAATGGAGCTGAAAAATAGGGGGAGTACCTTACCTCATCCTTAGCATGGAACAGATACTCAGTGCCACCTTTAGTTCTGAGAAAAAAAGAAAAGAGAGGATCCATTGTAAACATTTTAGCAAACCAGTTCTTATTAAAAAAAAAAAAAAAAGAAGACAAAACGTAAGCATGTAAGCTTACTTAAGTGTGAAGACATTCTTCTTCTTCTTGTACCCGTTGGTGATGTCACAGGAACAGCTGTGGAGGCTGAGGAGAGGTTCGCTGTTGTATGGCATGGATGTGTTCTTGGCATCTTTATAGAAGCCCAACTCACCTTTATTCAGCACACAGTACAGGTTCACCCAAGATCTACTGCAAGGGGGGGAAGAGAGAAACAACAACCGCTTTGAACAGCAGAGCCAGATAACTCCTTTAGCCACCACTCACCTGCGAAAGCCTGTGACGAGAACAATCCTAAACGATTAAGAGAGACCAGACTGCCAGAGAAATCAGCAACAGTTACTTAGAGTTTTTGAGGCATTCTCTAGCTTACCTTTGTGGAGAGGTGATGGAGCAGCCGGCAGTGAGGAGGGCACATGGAAGAGAAGAGAAGGAAGTTTTGGTTAAATGCAAAAATAAGGTCGTGATTATGATATTATGCATAACCAACGCAAGCAACTTACTTAGCAAATTCATAATGTACATAATCTACCATGTACATACATTTAAAAAAATATAGGTCAGCTAATTGGCATAGGCCTGCGACTCATTGATGGAATGAGTCGTTCTGTCACATAGCTTCCAGGGGGTGCTGCAGGTATGAAGAAGAAGCTGAGTGACATACAAGCAAGGAGATGACCAGTGCAGGGGGCAAAAGGCTGCATACCTCACAGGCCATGACTTCAGGAGAGCATCTCTCGGTCCTCTGGCACAGCAAAATCCACCAGCCAGGCTGTCGCCGGCTCAGTGAACCATGCAAGTGACAAGCAGTGGAATGGCTGCTGACCTAGTTATTTCTCTGCCATTGCTGCTCAAATGCTGCTCACTTCTTTAAATACACCACTTCTGATTGATTTGTAACCTTCGGTTCATGCTAAAATCAACTTGGTTAGTGCAAATTTCGAGCTCCGTGTGGATCTCTGGAAACTTGACAGAGCAGTTATCTAGCCAAAATTGGATTGTACAACAGTGCTGAGCGCAAACTCATAAGTTAAAAAAAAGAAAGAAAACTCATGACTATGCAAATTCTGAGCCCCTGTGGAAAGCTATTAAAAATACTGATATAGGCTTACATAACCAATCAAACTGACTACTGATTGGTCTGTGAAGGTGTTTTTCCAGCATGCTAATGTCATGCCCCAAGCCCTTCTACTTTCACCTTATATTTGGCTACAGGAGACCCACCTGTTGGAACTCTTCTTCTGGCTCTCAATGTCTAGCTTGCGGAAGAGGAAACCTTCGTGCTGTGCCGTGTGAGTCGGGGGCTGCGGGACAGGTGGGCTGCTCTGAGCTGGCGCTGACCGTGAGCGACGGGTCTCGCCGGCTGTGGGCTCTTTGGGCCGTGGTCTCCGACGAGGTTTGGGTCGGTCTCGGGCGCGTGGCCGGTCCGGTCTTGAGGATTTTTCCGGCAGGCCATTAGGGAGACGTGGGATTTCTCCTCTGGCCTAAAAGAGTGACAAGACCAACATATTAATTCTTTTATTCCTGTATATGTTCTCAACACACGCACTGAGAGTGTGTTTAATTTAACTGTGAAAAGCAGGGTAGGGACTCACTTGGGCTGCTTCCCTCTCCTGAAGCTGCTCCACAATGTCAGCTAAAGTAGACCTCTTGTCCCTACAAGCACAATATGACAATATTTCAATGCACATGAATTTCTAAGCTCTCTGTATACATACAGTGTTGGTGCCCATGCCCATTATGCAGACAAGTTGCACAGTTCAGGATGCACCGACAATCAAGAAAAAGTGTCATTCCACTGATACCGTATATATAATGTGTTATGCTACATTAAATACACTGAAGATGGGGTGGTTGTCTGCAGTTGAAAGTTATCCACTCTGTGTGTATTCACCCTGAGGGTCGTTTTTCCGAAAGTTCTCGTATTGCCTCTTGCTCGCTGGAATCCTGCCTTTCCAGTCTGTGTCGTTCCTTGCGCCTGGCCTCATGTCCATGTCCCTCCTGCTCACTGGACGTCTGTCTCTCTAACCGTCTCTCCTGCCGCTCTGCCCTCTCCCGCCATACCTCCTGCGGCAGCTCGTCACGCCGCGCCTGAATCAGCTGCTCGTTGGAAAGCTGCCGCTCAAACCTTGACTCCCTCTGCTGCTGCTGCTCCACCAGCAACTCCGACCGACTACTCCCACTGCCGCGTGCCTCGCTGTTTAGACGTTCTCTTCCCCCTGGCTCCTGCAGCACCACCTCCACCATAACATTCTCCCTCTCTCTCTCCCTGTCCCTCTCCAGCATGGGCCGTACAGCCTCGTGAATGTGTTCGATCCTGGGCTGCAGCACCTGGGCTTTAGTGTCTGCCCGCAATTGTGTCACTTTGGGTTCTAGGACAGTTGTTCCCAAGCCTGCGGCGACACCTAGTAACCCACTGCCTCTGGCTTCCAAACTGCGGTAGCTGGTGCCATTCATGACTGAGGTGTAGTTGGCCACTGTGGAGCCCAGTCGGCGTGCCACAGAGGAGGGTGAAGGAGAGGGCTGCGGAGATGGGCGCTCGACCCGTGGCTCGGCCTGCTCATAGATGGTCTGCCGCAGAAGGGAAGAGGGGCTGCTGCGGGCAGGAGAAGACTCCTGAGGGTCCAGGAATACCTTTCTGCCCAACAGTGGCGTTGGGGGCAGTTTACTCTGCTCAGCCTTCAGCTTCTCAACCTGCAATAATTAACATGTATGGATATATGTATGGATATAAACAAATGTAAACCAGCAGTCAGTGTAAACCAAATGGGCATTATAAACTTGAACCAGAGTTAATAATAGTGTATGTGTGTCTGTATCTGATGGTGTTGGTCTGAATTACCGTGGTTAGGCGACGAAGGGAGCTGAAACGCTCTTCCCAGGAGGCAGCGGCTTTGCGGAAGGCTTCGTGCCGGCGAATAAGCTGTTCGACCTCATCCACGCTCCCACCCAGCTCATTACTATTAATGAAAGGCTCCTGAGCTGTCAGCCAGGCCTCCGCAACCAACGCCTCCTGAGCAAATTGGTGCACCTCCAACACTGCAGAGAGAGAGAGAGAGAGAGAGAGAGAGAGAGAGAGAGAGAGAAAGGAAAGACATAGAGTGAGCTAAGATTCACTGACTAAGTCAGGGTTTACTGCTTTGCTTTAATGTGATCTATACTTACTGTGCTGCAGTTCCTCCCAGTGTTTGTCCCATTTCTCTGAGAGCTCTCTCTGCTTGGACAGAACCTTCTCCAACTTCTCTTTAATCTGAAACAACCAACCAATAATGACATGAAAACAAGTTCATGCTAAAGGAAACAGAGCAACTTGAACTTTGGTAATACATAGATTTTTTTTTTTTGCATTTTCTTTTTTCACTTAGAAGATAACCACTTTTTCAGTAAGAAGATGAGCACTTGGAGGCTTGTCCCACATCTGTTCTGAATCTGGGTGATTAATTATAAATGATTTACCCGACTTGGATAGTACATTTTTCTGAACCCACATAGGTCAGCAGTGAGGGTTAATGTATCTGAGGGCTAATGTGAGAAGACTTACCTCCTCAGATGCAGGGTTTCGTGCAGCTAGCAGAGTCTTGCCCATCTCGATACACTGCAGCATGCTCTTGTTGCGTGCCTCCACTTCACTCTTCAGACTCTGGTGGTAGTTCATCAGCACCTCCACTGAGGACACGTCCCTGGAAACAACAGAACCCATAATTACTCAGTTATCAATGGTATAGGCGGCTAACTGAAACCAGACTTGCCCCAGTTTTCTAAATTGACCAAATCAAAAATGCTGATCATTATGCATCAGTGAGGATGTGTATCCAACAAAATGATAAAGGATATAGCATGTTACTACCACATAAAGAACAATAGACACTAACACAACTAGGAGGACTTATTACACTCAACAATTTACATTTATTCTGTGCTATTCCAGTTAACTGCTTGGAGATTGTGAATGTTTTCTCAGTGTTACCTGGGTTTCTCTCCTGTTCCTATCTGACAGATGATGCTGTCCATCCACATCAGCTGGTCACGCACCATGCCAAAGAATCGCAGTTTATCCGTCGCCGTGGTGATCTGCATGCGACATTCCTCACAAGATATCAGCAGTTCCTTCCAGGCCTGCATCACTTCATGTTCCCGCCCCATGATGGCCTCTGCCTTCTCGCCAGCGTACACTGTCCGGAGCTGAGCCGCACTCTCCTGCAACTGTCTGACCTTTGGTACAGAACATGAGTCAAATTGTCAGTGCACTGATCCAACACACAAATATCTATACACACACACACACCAACACACAAAAAGCTCCAAAGTGGTGTGAAGAACTGGCTATAAACTGACCTGTGTGACCAGCATCTGAATGTCGTGCTCAAATGTGTGCATCAGTCTCTGCAGTGTACTGGTGTTGGCGGTGTCACTCTGACGGGCACGTACCTCCGGCAACCTCTTCTGTTTGTCTACTATCTGAACCAACACCTACAGCACAGTACAGCATAGGGTTATAACAAAAGGGTTATTAATGTTTTGTTCTAATGTAAGGGTCCATTGTTTGATTAATATCTGAGGTCAGGGGTGGGGGGGTGGGAGGATGTTGTTGACATTGTAACACAGTTATACTTTATTTTGACAGTGTAACATTTATGCTTTGTTAATAAAAACATTGTATTAAAAAAAAAGTGTTATTAATCAAGACTGGCTGATATTTACCTCAGTTCAAAGTCTCCTTAAGTCTCCTTAAGTTAAATTATCCTTAAGTTAAACATACTGGTGTTTCAGAGAGCTTTTTTTAGATAACTGGTGGTTTTTCCAGTTTTGACCTGCGTACCTCTCGGCAGTCAGAGAAGAATTTGTGCAGTTGGTGCGAGGCAGCTAGCATCTGGCCGCGTGTCTCAATGAGCTCCAGCAGGTCAGCCCAAGCTTCGTTCACCCCATCCTTCCACTCCGCGATGGTGGCCGCGTCCGCGTGCCCATAGTCTATCAGCTCATCAACCATCTGATTGACAGCCGTCACTCGCTCCTGACCCAAAGTGCCCGTCTCAGATGCAAACTTTGTAAACTTCTCCTGTAGGATCTGCAAGATCGTGAGAAGGGGAAAAGGACGGACACAATTTAATCTCGTTAATAACATCTTCAAAATGTTCTCCCAAGGATGTGTGGTACTGTCTCCCACATTTCCTACTGTTCTACTGAAAAATATCTCATTCCCAATAACAGTTAGCCACATCATTTTAAAAAAAAATATGCACAGAAGGCAATTAGATCAGGAGGACAGTTATTGAACCATGACAGAAGACACCCGACGAGAGGGCTTCCTCTCTGTTCCTTTATAAATGAGATGCTTGTGTTTCAGCAGCAGACTAACCGTGACATGCTCATAGTCCTGTCCCAGTTCAGGTGAGCTGGCCACAACCTCACGTTCAGCAATCCACTGCTCCAGCTCCTCCACCTCACGGTTCAGCTGGTACAGCCAGTACTGCTGCTCCAAATGGGACTTATGCTCCTCAGCTAAGTCCTTTAGTGATACGTAGAGCCGATCAATCTGTGATTGCCTCTTACTGATCTGCTCACTGTCGTGAATGCGCACACACACACACACACACACACACAAACACAAACAATAAGATAAGTGTAACTCTTATCAGAGAAACGGAACTACCTAAAAAGAACAGAAATTACCTCTACAAGAGAGGACCAAGACCCGGGACTGATCAAAATGAACTTTTCACTAAGCCTCTTTAAATGTAAGTCTTTGTGCTGGTTGCCAGAGTGTGGGTACCTGTCTGGATGGCCAAGCTCCAGGAGTTGTCTGCACTGCTGTGACAGCAAACCTATAGTCTCAGCATAGTCCTCGATTGTCTGCTCCAGTACCAAGTGTTTCTTCAGTAACTGCAGCGTGCTGGGCTCGTCCTGAGGAGCAGACCAGAGTTGCCAGTTCAGACATGCCTTCACAAACCAATTCATCAATTTATTCTTCTTCATCTTCCTGAGCCCCCACCCCCCTCCCTTCTTCGTATAATACAGACCTGACATCTACGCCCAGCTGCTGTATTTGCACATACAGTTGAATTATTATTGTGAAAACTTGTCCACGTCTCCAGTCATGCATTAGAAAAGGAGCAAATTACAAAAGGAGGCTAATGATCTGATACTGTAGTCTCCCACACAGGATAAACCAGCTCATGTTCTCTTTTTCACTCCCAGTGTAATCCTACTCCTCTGTGTGTGTCCAACCCTCACCTTGCCTTTCTCCTCGTTCATCATGTGCAGCTCCTGTTCACTGAGCCAGGCCTCCACTTCTCCTACGTCAAAATAATACTGCTCTGCTTGGTACATGGCATCCAACGTCAGCTGTCTTCGCTCTGTCTCTGTCCACAGCGCCTCCCATAGTTGATGGAGCTGCTCCATGCCTGCACGCACACAGTCAGCCTCTGGGCTGCGAATGGAGGCTATGATACCAGCCCTCTCCAATACATCTTCTACCCGGCCTCGGTGCCCCTGCAGCTCCCTCTGGAGGCTCTACCAGTCAAAAAACAGAAGGATCAGCAAGAGTCAGAGAGAGAGAGAGAGATTGAGAAAGGAGGGTGGGGGGTGGAAAGGAGGGTGAGAACCAGGGAGAGGGAGGAAGGGAGAACGAGAGAACAGAGGACAAAAAGAGAGAAAGAGAGGGAGTTTTTTCTCACCTGATTCTTTTTCATAAGCTGCTGCACAGCCTGAAGGCTATTTCCATGCTCTTGAGAGGTAGCCACTGGGAGGCGCTCTTGCACCCACAACTGAAAAATAAAAAAACAAAACAAAAACCATACACATAGAGAACACAAAGCATTAGACGTACATACAAATAACCATGCATCAGTGCTAAACATCAAAAACTGTACATTTTGGATCCAAGGTTTTCAGTTCAAAAACAAAACAGGAAAACCAAAATTAGCTGTTTCTATATAGCCATTTCTATATTAACATAATAATATTATTCCATGATGTGGCCATGCGTGTGTAAGTGAAGGTGTTACTCACGATCTCGTCCTCCAGGTCACGACCGACTTGGTGCACCTCCTTGGCAGCCAGCAGGATACGTCGTCTTTCTTTCAGTGGCTCGATGAGACGCACGATGCGCGATTCCACAACAGCTTGCCGCTCGCTAACAGTGTCCTGGCTCTGACCCTGCTGAGGGATGGAGGAAGCCTGGGCCTTCAGCTCTCCCACCTCCTTATACCACTCCTCCATCTGACACTCCATCGTCTACAACCACAGGTCAAAAGTGTAAAGAAAGAGAGACAAAAAAGGCAGTAGAGGAAAAGATATAATTAAAGAAGATGAGGAAGATGAGAGGTGTGTGGAATTGTACAGAGAGTGGAAGAGACAGATATGGGAACATGTGAAACAGAGAAAAGAGGGGACCAGCAGTCAGTTCTTCAGACACGCTAGCATAAGACGACAGTACAGTAAAAAATTCGACTTTGTTTAAAAATATAGGTCCAATAATTTCTGTAGTTATGGCTCTATGTCAGTTCTATACAGGTTTTGTCAGCCTAAACAAACCCATTCGATGCTTCACTATTGTTTGGAAGAGCCTACACGTGAGCAAGTCCGTTTGGTTATGCAAACTCTACAACCAAATGAATTAAATCAAGCAGGGTTTCAGCACTAATCCATCTTGTAATCATTAGCAGGGCTGCTTCAGGGATTGCTGTAGACATGGGCGAGGCCACTTGGTCACTATGCATCAGAATCATCACAATAAAATGACTGTGATGGAAATAAAATGCAGTAGTCTGTTAATACTTTCACAGTCCTATTTCAGGAATGAATAGCGGAGAACAGGCATGTGTGGCAGTGCCCTCTCCGTTATCTCTGTAAACAGGAAAAGCATCACCCACTATTATAAGACTTGAATAGTGCCATTAAATGACTGACTTGGCATTGGTAAGATTATGCGGTCTAAGACTGAGATTATGTCAAGACATTCAAACCGGCAGTATCTTCTTCTAATGTCAAGCGCAGCTTAAACCTCCTTGACATGAATATAATGACTGGTGACTTTTGGAAATCAGTATTTCACCAAAGAAGGTTAGGTACATGTGATTGAAATATGACAGCAACTCACAAATAATATTCACATCTGTTCACTTAGCTGACACTTATCCAGAACAATTGACATAACTATTTTTCCTCTGTCAGGGATCACATGCTTCTTGAGCAAATTAGGCCTAAGTGCTTTGTTCTCAGGCACATCATGCTCTGAAATCAAATCCACAATCCTCCTTTTACTTGACAGTTCCCCTTACAACCATGTCACTGTCACATGGTTTTGGAAACCCTGCAATGTGGAGAATATTAATGAGCAAATAATAACGAAAACGGAGAAAGCAAACAAAGCAATGTAATAGGACAGAAAGGCTAGAGACAGTCTCACAGTTAATGGGGCTTTGGTACCTGATCAAGAACATGCAACTCCTCTGAGAGCATGGAGGACAACATGACAGATGCAATCTGTGAGTCCGTCACAGAAAAATAGCTGTGGAAGACTGGCGGATGTGAAAAAGAAAGAAAGAAAGAAAGAAAGAAAGAAAGAAAGGGGAATGAGAGGGGGGAAAGACTGAGAAAATAAAGACAGCATACACTCAAACTAGAGAGAAAAAGCAGCAAAGAAAGAAAGAAAGAAAGAGTAAAAGTGAGTAAAAACAGAAGTGAACTAAAACAGTGCTACTGTACCCCTGATGGAGATGGCTGGGATGTGGATGTGGCGTGGAGGTGGGTACATAGCACATTGACTGGCAGTAATGGAACTCAAAGCTGTTGTGAGCGATGGCATGCTGTCAGAGAGGAGAATGACAATGTGTGAAACAAGCCTGTGAGTGTCGCAGCACCACTCTGAGAAATTTCACCATAGCGTTTCACTAGCCTAACATCTCACCTTGACCAAGACATGACATGCATTAAACCAGGACTGTGACCAAAGGCTTATTTCCACAACTTGAATCCCTTAAGTACTCACTGACATTACAACTATCCAGAAATCAAGTCACATCCACTAACGCAAGACCAACTAACACATATGGAAATGATACAATATTTTAACTAGTCTTTTAGCTGTCTGTATAAAAAGTAATACCTATGGTTTTTCATAAAAAGGGACATCAGTTAATAAGCAAGTCTTCTTTTCACAAGTGTGTATGCAGAAAACAAAATTTAATTAAGAGAAGAAAAGTAAATAAATAAATAAAATGGTATGAGTTTAAACTTGCATGAAAACAAAAAATAGCCCGTGTTGTAAAAGCCCCAAAAATGAAGGTACAATATAAATACATATCTACAAATGTGTCAATAAAATGATGTCAGCAACTAACGCCTTCTGTGTATATGATGTCAGCAGCTGGTGTAACTCTGGTGCAAAGGCAGTTCATATTAAAATACTTATCACTATGGCAATAATCTGATATGTTTCATACTTTTTTCCAGCTTTGTGTATCTGAATGAGGGAAAGACATAGGAACAGAGAGAGAGAGAGAGAGAGAGAGAGAGAGAAAGAGAGAGAGAGAGAGAGATAGAGAGAAGGCAGTGAGAAAGAGAGAGAAAGGAAGTGTGGAGACCTGTAGTTTCTTCAGTTGCTTGTTAACGGTGGTCAGGTCTTGGCCGTGGTCCATATTGCCCAGCTGCCCCTCCAGTTGGCTGAGGCGCTCATCCAGACTAGTATAGCTCTGGACCACCAGGTCTGCACGGTTGGCCTCAAAGAGCTGCCGTGCTTTGGCCTGGGTGGTGGTCTCCAGATCCTGCCAGCACTCACGGATCTCTCCGAGCTTCTGCTGCACCACCTCGCTCAGCTCTGGCTTCTCCTCCATCAGTTGCTGACCCTCCTGTTTGAGTACATTTAACATTCAATACAATGAATTGTAATAACTTCAAAGGACTTCAAGGAAAACACAATTCATTACTTTAGTTGACTGTTATATTACATGGACGTGATGCTTTCCAATGACGTTTCAAAAAAATGCAGAGCAGGAAAAGAGGTGAGTATGATGGATCTCTCATGAGTATGTGAGGTTTGAGATGGTCAGGAGCTCTCAGTGCACCTGGCGCCTGGCAACGTCATTCCCTATCTGTGCCGTGTTCAGGGAAGAGCTGAGTTATCAGTGTAGTGGCCAGCTGCTCCATCAGACAAGACAGATTAGGTCTATACAACCAAAGCACAGCTTTCATTTCACATAAGGCACTGAACCCAGCTTTTTATGGGACGTGATCTCATCTGGGCCTCCATATCTATTTCAGGTCTAATAATCACCAACAGCACCAACACACACGTCACCATTTAAAGTGTAACTCTTAAATCCGCTAAATCAAAAGCTAAGGGATAAAGTGTATAAAATTGCTGGGTTTCAACCAAAACATTCAGGGTAAGAGGCATTTAGGATTGCACTGCAGAACACTGGGCCACAGTATATAAATGTCAGTGCCACAATTGTTTTACAGTGGTGTACAGACACAATACAACACAAATCTGAGGAAAGAAAAACTTCCTTATGAATCCAAGGACATATTATCTGCTCATAAATATCTTCTAATACAAGATGGGCTGCAGGGGTACGGCAGCTTGTCTGTGATAGATACCATACACAAGGACTTGAATCCACTCATCACTTCCCTCCTGCATTCAAGGACACAATGCCACATTTATACTATATTATGAGAACACTGAATTTTTAAAAAGAGCGTTATCTTATACACACACACACACACACACACACACACACACACACACACACACACATATACACACACACACACACACACACACACACACACACATACATACATACACACACACACACACACACACACACACACACAGACACACACACACACACACACACATATATATATATATATATATATATATATATATTTTTTTTTTTTTTTTTTTTTTTTTTTTTTTTTTTTTCCTGATATCTGTAGAATTTTAGCTGCCAAATGTCTGCAATGCCGTAAGTGATCCATAAAAAAGCCATAATAAACACTCTCTGAGCCTGTCTCCTCATGACAGATGTGCTCTCTCTCTCGCTGTGTGTCTCTGCTTTACTGGCCTGTGTTCCTTACTGGTCTGTGTTCTTTACCGGCCTGTGTTCATTGGCTGACTGGTTTGCATGTCCTTAATGCTAAGGGTCATTAAACTCATTATATCTCTGCTAAATATTCATAGCCATGAAGAGAGAGTCCCAGTTACTATCAGAGTTGCAATGAGTTCTTTCTCCACCATCCCCCACTCGCCAGCCTTCAGTAGCCAAGCCAATTCTCCTGCAAAGAACACACACACACACACACACACACACACACGAACACGCACACACACACACACACACACACACGAACACACACATACAGATGCACATAAAGCGCAGAGGAGGCCCACCTACACTCAGACATAGCCCCCCCCCCACATGACCCATTGTGATTCTGTGTGAGTGTGTGTGTGTGTGTGTGTCAGAGTGGGTAGGTGTGGGGGGCTGGGCTGCAGGGGTACGGCGGCTTGTCTGTGGTAGATATCATGCCCAAGGACATGAATCCAAGCAACTCTAAATTCTACATCACCTCCCTCCTGCATTCAAGGGCACAATGCCACGCGTATACGACATTATGAGAACACCGAATTTTTAAAAAGAGCGCTATCTTTTAGGTTTTGGGCATGTTGTATGAAAATATTATATATTTTATATTATGTATTATATAATGCTATTATGTAATAAATAATCCAGATTTTCTCACATCTATGGAATTGTAGCAGTTTCCATTTTCACCAGTTCAATGCACACATCAGAATACAGCATTCATTTTGACTGAGATGCACCAGAACATGAGCCACACCTCCTCATCCTTGTTCTGCAATCAGATGAGATTCTGTCCCAACAGAACCAGTGTCATACTGCACAGTTATCCTCACCACAGAGGACTGTTTGATGACAAATCAAGTAATAAAGAGAATTCAATCAAGTTACATAAGCATGCTTTGAGACATAGTTTGAGAACATAACTTCAAAACAGCTATGATAAGAAAGAAAATCCAAAATCTAACTGATTGTATTCATATATAACACACAGTTTTGTTACTGTGGTATGTGTAGTTCATTCCTTGTTTTGTCTAACATTCACCCATGGTGTGGCATGAACATTTGTTCAGCAGGTTCTGTCCTGAGGTCTCACGTACTGTCCACCCTCTATGAACAGGCAGGTCATGGCATTGCCATCTATAGTGTGTAGGCTGGGGTGGGGAAAGGGAAAACTGGCACACATATACACATACACATACACACCACAGGGTGTATCCACAGAATACCATATATATATATATATATATATATATATATATATATATATATATCAGATGTCCTGAGCAGATATCTATTTATCTATTTCTCTCTCTCTCTCTCTCTCTCTCTCTGTATATATATGTATGTATGTGTGTATATATATATATATATATAAACATCTATATCTATCTATCTACATAGATAGATGGTTGATAGATAGAGATAAATAAATAGATTTCTTAGGGAGAGGGGAGCTTTGATGGGGCTGTTGTTAAGCAGACGAGGTATACTGTCAATGCCTTTATGCCTTTTCTATAGGTTGCAGATTTCCGCACATGCGGGCTGAGCAGGAGAAGAGTGTGATAGTTCTACAAGGCTTCAGACTGCCCCACACTATATAACTAGGCCAAACATGGTAATGAGTGGAGTCTTATGTAACATCCCTTGCACTGTTGAGCTGTCTCTCTCTCTCCCTCTCTCTCTCTCTCTCTCTCTCTCTCTCTCTGGAGTTCTGACTGCTCCCTTCACACATAAGCCCATATGAACACATACACATTCTCTCTCTCGCTCTCTCTCATGTATCCCTCTGCAACGACTGCAGTTGATGCATGCAATGGGGCTGTGGGAGGGCAGTCAGAGAGGAGAGAGTGGGAGTAGGAGTGGGGAGGGGGCCTAAAATTGTGAAGGGACAAAAGTATCTAGAGAGAGACTTGAAAGAAGTGAAAACCAGAGAACACAACTGATATTATCATATACTGTCACAAGCACAATAAATAAGTGGGGGTAAAAATGTCACACAACCTATTTATGACATAATATATATGATCTTTTAGTCAAACTCCATGTTGTACATGATGTACTGAGAGTAGAGTAAACAGATCTAGAGGTCTGGAGGTGAAAAACTGATGCAGCCCAGATAGAGAAATTAGTTTTTCTGTTGCAGTTACACTTGCCAGTAACCGAGTCCCACTGTTCCTATGTTCCAACTTTTAGGACCAGCTATTCTGTGGTGCCGTGCCGGTGCCAGCTGTTCGGCACCGGCACCAGTATTTTGTCAGTGGAAAAGCGCAGCCCCGGTGCTCGATTAGGCACCGGCACCGGCACCGCGGCAGTGGAAAAGGGGTACTAGTGATCTCCAGAGAGTATCCTATAGCAAATATCCCCCAGCCCACAGTCACAGAAGTCTCAAAGGCATTGCACACATTTCTACAGTATATCTACATTACGAGTTAACAACAGAGAGAGAGAAAGAGAGAGAGAGAAAGAGAGAGTCACCTTAATGATTTTTCCCCCAGACCCCACATAAGAAAGCAAGATATCTTGGGAATTATGAAGTGTCAGTTTCACGAGCTTAATTAGATAACAAGGCAAATTAATTATCTCAGAAGATGTGAAAGTCAAAGGAAATGTTACGTTTTCACAGCTCCAAGCATACAATGAGGCCCTTAGTGTAAAATGTGTTCTCTCTAAGACACTTCCACCACATAGAACATCATATTTTTTCTGCATTAAGTCCTACAGCTAACAAGACAAGGTCATAGGAAGGTTAAGTCAAATTCACCTGTTACATATTTTCAAGAAAAGGTCAAATTCTTTAAAAAAAAAAAAAAGAAACCAAAGGTCAGAATTGTTCAAACAATATCAGTGATTCTCAATATTCAGCAAATGGCCTAAGATGCAGTGTTCTTCTTTTGAATATGATAAAAATGGATTTCATTTGGCTGTTATTGTCCAAGTATTAACAGAGATGTAGATATCCTAATCACAGACTGACACACTTCCGCTGCTGCTACGAGCACCATACAGCTGCCAGTTACCCTGGAAGAGCATCTAATCACTTCCTGCCGCTTTTGTAAATGGAGGTACGGTTGGAAGGAGACAGTGCAAATGACCTTCACACATGGGAGTCGCTGGGTGGGGAGGGTGTGTTACTTAGCAACTAAGGCATGCTCACTCACCCACATTTCCGAGCACTTGGCGCGGTAGCACTAACTGACAGCAAGCCAGACTTGTGACGTGCGAGCAAAAATTCACAGCATCACATGGTAATAACTCACATTCCCATCAGAGTCGCTGTTATGCAAAGATAATGTTTCCTCTGAATATGGTGTGATAACAATTGTCTCCTTCTGACCCCATTTACAGCTCTGAGTAAGCCTGTCTCAGCAGCCCAGTTTGAAACAGTCACTGGTGGAAAGGTCCATGGATTGTTTCAGAAATGATCCACAGAGTCTCATAGACTGTTTCAGAAATGTTTTGCTTTGGGTGAACATGATAAACAGAGAGAATCAAGAACAGGTGAAGGGATGACTCCCTGGACTCTCCTTACTCACACTGCTCTACTTACGGTGTGATCAGGTTTAGAAGATTCAGGACCTGAACAAGAAAGGGACCTGTGTTTTTTACGGAATTGTCCCAGTCTAATAACCATGAGATAACCATGTATAGCCTACACTCTATGCAGACCCAGGTCTATTCAGTACAATACAATGTTAGTGCACACTGAGAAAATCATAAACATGGCAGTACTTTAACATAAAGAGAGGTAAAAAAAAAATAGATGCAAAAAAATCCTCACAAAAATAAAACTGCAGAATTTACATTACATCCTCTGTTTTTATTCACTCTGCTTCACACAGATGTGACATTTATGGTAAATAGAAAAACCAACAGTTTGTATGAACTGATATGCATGACTCAGAGCTAATCTGCTGATCTTCACATTGCTCAGAGAAGACACAACCGTATAAACAGTGACACATTCTGCTTCAAAAGGTAAAACTGTTTTCAAACATAATTTCCTTGCCATCTTGTCATCATTTTGGAATATGGACTACAGAACGTTACAACTGCGTCCACATTGGAGGTGAGTGAGGAGACTCAC
Source organism: Chanos chanos (assembly GCF_902362185.1). Classification (NCBI taxonomy): domain Eukaryota; kingdom Metazoa; phylum Chordata; class Actinopteri; order Gonorynchiformes; family Chanidae; genus Chanos; species Chanos chanos. The sequence continues at coordinate 24,351,387 of NC_044496.1, forward strand.
AGAACAGCAAAAGAGGCCAAGTCAAGGAGAAAACTAGAACAGCACATATAAAACGAGGACATTTTCCCAAAAAAAAAAAAAAGAAAAAAGGAAAAAAAAAAAAACTGTCACGACAGGTCAGCATTCTTCTATTCTGAGTAACTACTTTTGGGTTATGTTGTGGGGAGAGAAAAATGGGCCGTAAACAGTAAACTGCTAAACAAATACTGGGCCAGACTAGTCTTGTGTCGTGATCACACCTGCATTGCAGATTAACAAACGCAGCTAATTTGGGAATCACTAACACGGTTAACCTTACAGTGTTAACAGCTACTTCGGGAATCATTAAAATAGTTACCTTCAAGTGCAACAAACACTGCTAAATTAGGTATCATTAACACTGTTGCTTTACAGAATATGAATCACAAATACTGTTGTCTCAAAGAGAAACAACCACTGCTACATTAGGAATCATTCAAACGTTTACCTTACCAATTAACAAACATATACAAACTGCATGTGGAGTCATAACCACAGCTACATTAAAGAGCTACATTACAGAACAACAGACACAGTTAAATTGGGGTGAAGTATCACAAACACATTAAAAGGTGTGAACATAAACGCATTAAGAGTCATGAACACAGCGTCATTAGTGTGAAGATGGCTGTCATCACACATTAATTTTGTTTTCTTCCTCATGCCCACTGCAGCTCGACCATTGCTCAGAATATATTACTATTAGTAAAACATTGCAGGTTGAACTGAACAATAACATAGCCACCAGATTTACCACAAATTATAAAGCCCAATACAGTCACCCATTACGGAAATGTCCAGAAGGAACAGAAGAAAGCTACACTTCAGTTTAATATTTTAAATGGACATGATATGGGATTTACAGCAGTTTTGAAAATCAAGGCAGCTAATGCTACAGGATTAAGAACAGCACAACAGTCTACGGCATACTGTACTGTAAAACCTTTACACAAAATAGACCAAGCAGGTCACCAGAAGAAATTTGTAGCTGAACTTTTCAGTAAGCAGGGTAAAGTTAATTTGTGGCTACAGGGAAAGCTAACTTCAAATATTCATGCAGAGCAGTTTCTCACAGGAAACAGAAAAACCAGCCATACTACTCATTCTGTGACAGGCCTGTGATACAAGGCACTTTACTTGAACTTAAAAACTGGTCCATTGAAGAAATGGATAAACATTCAGTCACAAACAATTAGTCTGTGCTCTTGCCATTAGCTTTTGACGTCCTCACCATATTACTGGACACTAATAATCTTCCTACAACCATTAACATATTATACTAGCAGACAGAGGTTGGGGAGGACCACACACTTGACACCTTTTGGATTTTTTGGTCATCTTGCATAATTAAAATAGACCACACAAAGCAAATTATAAGATGCTGCATGTACCTCAATAAATGCTGATCTGCTTCAAATCATAGACTGGCTGATACTGCATTCCCTTTAGTTTTGATGCCACAAACATGAACTGAGAACAGGACTTTGCAACTGAGCAGTCCTGACTCTGAGGAAACGTTTTAACAGCATCTCAAGTGCTCAGAATTCCAATCCTAAAATTAGCCTCGTTTGATAAATCCAGAACTTTTCAAATCAGTCTGTTGAAATGATTCATACAACAAGCATCTTCAGCAATTCAGTGCTTAAAAGCTTTAAGTCTCTATGGATTAAAGTCAGCCTATTTTTCACTCTGTCCGATTCAGCCAAAGTCTAGTCATTGTCACTGTCAGGTGCACACACACACACACACACACACACACATACACACACAACTTTGTGATGCAAACCACTTCACAGACCAGCAATCAGTAGTACATTAGGTCCAGTTGCTAGGGCCATGATGAAAAGTGTACCAGCCATACTAACCCTCTCGATCTTGTCCAGCCACTCCTTGTTCTGGGCCAGCTCGGCCATGAAGGCCTGGTGTTTCAGCCATTTCTTATGGAGCTTCTGTGTCTCGTCTCTGGACGTGTCCCCTGCCATGAGCATCTTCTCTGCCACCCAGTCACCCAGCTGAGGAACACAGATATTATGGATTAGACAGACAGACAGACAGACACACACACACACACATACTTCACACAGGCACAAACAATTTCCTGCATTATTTAGTTCAGGAGAATATTTTAAACATACTTATATTCGCATTATACATGGGAAATATAAGGACTATATATATATATATATGTATATACACACACTTTCCATCCACCCTCCACATCCCAACCACAAAATTCTATACCCAACTCACTTCAGCCTCAACAGCGTCAAACTCAGATGACCAGCACTCTCACACTACTCACACTACACACAGAGTAAACCAGAGAATCCCCTCATTACCGTCAGTGGCCGACGATGATGGCCCAGAGATTTCAGAAAGTCCGTCAAAACCACAGAAGGCTCATCATCCACTTGCAAACTCAAGTGAGCCTATAAATCCCTCTCCCTTCCAACGCCAAGTCCCACGGACAGAACCACACCAACAACAGAATATACAAATCAACGAGTCACAACAGGGCAGAAGACTGTCCAATGCCTGCTCCTAAAATATCACTGAATGAAATCCAGAGACAGCCGTGAGTCCAGTAGCACCGTGACGAAAACGAGTGGGATGCACAGAGAAAAAAAAAGCAACAACAGAGCAGCAGGCTCCTGATTTAGCCTCTCCACCTGCCTCCTCTTGCCCAGCCCAGGACCATGGAGACCTGGTGGAGTGTGTAGGGAACAGAGGATGGCTACAAGCCCAGCAGCAGCGGCAGTATTTGGTTATTGACGTTGAGAAAGGGAGCAGAGGAGTAGAAGGAGGAGGAGGAAGAGGTTGGCGGTAGACCGAGAGAGAAGAGAATGAGAGAAGAAATTGTGCTCCCCTCCTCCCAGGCAGTCCAGTCGCGCGCCTTGCTACATCACAGTGCCTCGTGCTTAAACCATATCGATACTGTCTTCCTCTTTTCCTCCACAACCCTTAATCTTTTCTTTTCTTTTCCTCTCAACCTTTCTTTCTTTCTTTTCTCTGCCAATGTCACAGGCTCTATGCTCTGATGTCTCTCCCTGCCATACAGTAACACCCAGTTTTTCCTGCTGCAGTATCTGAGTGAATGCTATGAGAGAAAAGCGTGCGGGGAGCGAGACAGCGAGGAAGAGCTAAATAGGAGAGGGGGGGGGGGGGGGTAAGCCATATGAAGAGGGAGGATAGGTGGAGAGAGAGCAAGAGAAAGAAAGCCTATGTTGTTCCAAAGCGTCACAAGGGACGGTGCTCTGCTCTTGAAAAGACTGCGCTGTGAGCTGAGGAGTGAACAGGAGAGGGAGGAACAGAGGGAGGAACAGAGGGAGGGGAGAGAGAGAAAGAGAGAGAGAATGAGAGAGACTGACTCAACAAGAGAATAGAGGAGAGACAGAGAGTTGGAGACAGAAAGAGGGGTTAAGATATTTGGTACATGCCTCTGATGGTAGACTGCTTGTAATATAGCGACATCTGATTCTCCTTAAAGGGACCATGACCTGTTTACCACTGACTCCACTCTGGTACCAATCACAGACAGAGCATAAATCAGTCAGAGATCCAGCTCTCATGGCTGACTCTACTCCAAATCATTAAGCCAATCAGGTTCAACCCCCAAACAACACCCACGAGATTTGATTGACTCAGCCAAGACAAGGAGAACTAGGAGGCTGGAATTAATTATCCAGTACAGAGCTACTCAGTGTACCAGACGATCATCTGCATTGGACAAGGATCCTCTGTGGATGAGATCTTTACCGTTTGATCCAACATAGACAGCAAGACGATCTCGGTCAAGAAAAATGTCCATCAACTGACACTGGGGCAGTACATCAATGTTAATATATGTTTACCTCAAACCACTGTAATTTCTGATATATCTGTAACAAATTTTGTTTGATAAAGGGCAAGGAGGGAAGTCTGTCACGTGCCCATTGCTGTAAGGCCTAACACAGGACTGCCTCCTTTACAGTGAATTCTGCCGCTTCTTAGTTGAATAAATGATAAGGGGAACTGGTGGTGAATAATTTAACATGGGCACAGAGGAATCTGCAGAGCCTAAATAAAGCTGTGGGCTGGGCAGTGAGGAAAACAATTTAACCAGATGAAATATCCTCTACGATCACCAACAGTTTGGAACACATTTGTCTCAATATATATATATATATATATATATATATAAGATACCAATAAACACAGCAGTCAAAATATATAAACTTGGTATTGGAATGAGTAAACCAGCTCATTCCCAAAAGTGCAAACTTAAAATACTTTTTTAAAGAAAGTCTCACCACTTAGAAAATCACCCCCTTTTTTATCCTTATGCGTATTTGTACTGGCACTGAAAATCAGCCATTCAAATACACAGCATTAGTTGTTTTTAAGGAAATTATGGCAGGCACTCTGTTCCGCTGCAAGGCAATAAAAGCCCTCTACACTTCAGCAAGGTCCAAAACCACACCCTGCATATATCAAATTTCCCGAACACACAGAGCTCAATACAAACACACCCATCCAACAACAGACAAAATATAAAAACATGAATGGTAAAAAAAAAATAAATAAAAGCACCAGATAATCACTGTGTCACATTTTGAAACGGTGACTACTAAGTGGTCCTGCTAAATGGTTCTGCCTGTGAAACTTTAGATAACTTTTACACTGGTGTGCTTTGTTTAAAAAAGGAAAAAATGAAAGAAAAAAAAAACAAAGGAATGCAAAGCAATATTCCAAGGTGTTTTCATTTTCGAGGGCATCCCACCAAAACAATCCAGACATCCAGATGTTTTCATCTATCAAAGTTTGTGACTGCACTGTTTTGATGAGCACTGCACAGCAACATTAGTGAGATTTCCAAGCCTTACCTCGTGACAGTCCTGCAGGAACCTCTGCAGTTCCCACTGATCATTCAATTTATTGAGCCACTGCTGGGCCAGCTCCCGGTTCTGGTTCCCTCTGTGGAAGAGATTTAAGAGGAGCTCTGATGCAAGTTCTTTTGAAGTATATAGTAACTGTAATCTGTATGAGTTTTTTTTCTAGGAGAGATTTAAGCAGAGATATGGTACAATTGTTCTTTAGAGTTTTTTCCTCTCCAGTGTGTATCGTTACATTTATCTGGATGAGGGGTGGAGGTGGGGCCCCGAATCTTCTCAGACAAAGCCATGCAAACCCGCTCTGTCTGATTTCATGCTCTTTTTCTAATTCCATTCAGAACACAGAGGCTGGAGGCTCAGTGTGTTCTTTTGTTAAAGAGGGACACTGTTTACAAAGTGTCTCATCAGGCAGATGCTTAGAAAAGATGCACTCTGTATTTTACCAGAACTGGAATCAACTTCAAACCAAGGACAACACTTCTGAAAGTTTTTAACAATTTTCATAAGAACAGGAGAGCAGAGTTTGAGGTCTCTTTTAAAACCATTTGTTCAATTGAAATACCATAACTCCACCACTCTCACAGTTCAGTTTTTGTTCATAATCATGTTTTTTTCCCCCTTCATGCACATACATGCAAACTAAAATGTTTTTTAACCACACAGTACTAATTAAGTCAGCAAATCAGTCAGTATCAAAATTATTCTTATTACATGCAGCTAGACCAGGAAATGATTAATGCAAGGTCAGTGTGAGGTTTAATGTAGGGTTACAGAGAGGAAACCTGACCTTTTGGCAAGGGTGTCTATACGCTCTCTGATTCGCTCAGAATAAATGTTGTTCTGGCTGATGAGGCTCTCTCCAGCCTCTATTACAGCTTTAATGCGATGGAGGTTCAGCTCCATGGTGGTAGTAAAGTCTTTGTGTTTTTTGATGGCAGCCTCCACCGTCTCTACTGTGGTTGGGAGCTCCACGTGGGCTAGAGCTGATTCCTGAAATACGGACACAGAGAGAGATGATCAATACAACATCCAACCAACACAAACCTAATCACATACTTTACTGGAAGCCTGCCCCCTAGATATTCAGCATATTGGCTGAATATCTGGAATACACGTAACTAAAAATAAATTAAAAGATAAATAAGTGTAAAAACTGGTTAAAATTTTCTCAAGTTCTCAAGGCTCTTTTACAGTATGGCTTACTCTTGGCTGATCATTTGTAAAATCTAACACATCCTAAAACCAAATTTCAATTAAACTAAAGAAATATTGTTAATAATAAAACAAGAAAAAGAGCCAAACAAAGGCGACTATTAATTGAAATCTCTGTGATGGTTGGTTAGGTTAAAGTGCTTTTCTTTTTCTCCGACAGGTAAAACAAAAGAAACAAAGAGAGCTCTAGCTCTGTGCCCTCAGGCATGTACAGAAACTGTATCTATGTGGCTGCATCCAGCTAGCACAACCAGAGTAGACACATGATGTGACACTTACGGAGAGTGCTGTGGAAATGCATGCACATTTGACATTTAGGCTAGATAAAAGCATTTATACTATGCAATGACCACAAAACTTACAGCAAATGTCTACTCCCTTCAACCAGAACTGAGACATTCCTTAAACTGATAAGACATTCATGGAATTATACATCAGGCACAGAAACTTGCTCTTTGCATTTTATATCCATCCATAGCTTTTAGCTGTAGGGTTATGGTGTTGGTCAGCTCACAAACTAACTAAAAACCTGTGTAACAGTGTAACAGTAGCATAAAAAAAAACACAGTAGCAGGAAAATTATTGTTCCAATATCGCTATCAAAGACCACAATTATCTCTCTAAAGATATGAGTACAACATCTGCCAGTTCTGTTCAATATCAGCAGGCACAAAGATGCCTAAAAGATACTTCTTAATCAGCTGCAATTTAGCGCTGTGAAGACTTGGGGGTGTAATGTCTTCACCTGGTTGTTGAGAAAGGCCTCAGCTTGCTTGACATCCCTCATGAACAGGTGGAAGATGTGCGCCTGCACCAGCACCTCCCTACGGCTTTCCCACATCTCCAGTAGCTTGTTCCAGCCCACGTCAAGCTTATGCAGCCACTGCTGCAGTGCAGCATAGGGGAGCGGCGCCTCCTCCGACTCCAGCAGTTCTTGGACAGCCTGTAGCCTCTCATAGTCCTCCTCGTAACGGCCAATCTCCTCTTTGAGCGCAGCATGCCGGTTGATCAACCTCTCAGCCTCTTCCAAGGTGTTGGGCAGTTCGTCAGAAGCAGCAGCTGTTTGTGTCTGCACAAGCCATGTAAGGAAGGAGTCCAGGTCCTGGATGAATTGTTGCAGTCGCCCAGCCACTGTTAATGAGTCCTCACAGCCCTGGAGTGTACGCTTCAGTTCTTCCCACTCCACGCTGATGCCTTCAAATGGCACCAAAACCTCCACAGCCTTCTCTGGGTGGGAGGTGGCCAGCTCCTCTGCCTCTTGCTGCAGGTGGATGAGTTTGGGCTCCAGCACAGCCAGCGCCCCCTCCATGGTGGAGAGGCGGCGTTGCAGTGCTAGCACACCACCCAGGTCACTGCCAACATACTGTGTAGCGTCTATGGCCTTGCGCTTCTCCTGGATTTGTGATTTGATCTCGCCACACTCCAGTAAGTAGTTCTGGATACGCAGGATGGAGTCCAAGTGGTCCTTCTTTTGCTCTACCAGCTCTACAATTCGATTCCACCTATGGAAGGAAGACAGCCAAAATATCAACTGGTGCTAGGTGAGGTTCCCTGCAGGGATGCATTAAACAGCAACCTTAACTCTAATGACCTCCTCAGTACCAAAGTGGGTCAATACACTTTTTAGGTGTGTCTGGTGAGCACTTTCTTTTACCTACAGTGGTAGACTGTTTCTGCAAATGGTTTAGTAAGAAATGCAATGCAATGAAATACCTCATTATTGGAAATTTATATTGTTCCTTATCAGCCTAGGAATGTAATCTTTTAAGTGCAGTTGGATAAAAGTGATTTGGTGGTACAGAGTGCTTCATTTCCTTTGATCCGTCACATCTACTCTTAATTTCAGATGACAAACGTGATCCTGTTTCAGAAAGCAGGAATAATTCAACTCACTTGCTAAATCTCAAAGCCTCCATGTGCCAAATACATGTCATCAGTAAAATCAAAAACAAAGCTTACGATATGGTTATTAATATTCAGTTAGGGAACGTACAAATGAATCCACTCTTTAATAATAAAAGTGTGGTTGCATGTCTAAAAATACTGTAATGTGTGAATTTGAGAGGAAGAGAAAAGAGTCAGTGCATGGTGGAGACAGGTTGCCCTTGTACCCCACGTGCCCGCTCAAACAGATGGTCACCCTGAGAGAGGCCATTTACGCAAAGCTTGGTACAAAATGGACCACTCTCAATTCTCACACACATGTCACAGCTCTATCCATAATACTGTCTGTTTGTGGTATGATAAGGCCAGGTAACATAAGTCCTTAGTGTGGTCTGTGTTTGGACAGATAAGGAAGGTGGCATAGCAAAGTTTTATCGCATGGTGCGTAGTCCACATTCTTTCATTACTAACTCTTCAGATGCTCCCACAATTAAGTAAACAGGGTGATCCCCAAATATCACTTTTGAGGTTACGGGTCTCTATTTCTGAGTACGTGTCTCATACTGACTTACTCATCTTTAACAGTCACAACTTTGTGTGGGCGATGGTATTTTTCAAACATTTGTTTTGGGCAAAAGTCCATAATTCCATTGTCTGGAAACTGAGTTTTGACATTAATGTATTTACAGAACAACAAATCTGAACTGCATGGAAAGTGATTTTAAGAATTCCTTCTATTTTATGATTAGATGAATTTAAGTCAACAAAGATGAGCACCAACTTTAAGCATCAACAGATTTGTGCACTTTTGATCCTTCACAGGTCAAATCTGTAAGTAAGGGAGATAATTTACAAACAGCAATGATAATCTCAATTTTTCATTAATACATTAATGATGATGGTTCTACCTGCTATTGAGATGGTCTTGACACCCTCTAACTTCTGTGGAGCTGGGGTGTCCACTGTCCAACAGCTGCTGGACTATTTGATTGACATCAAGTATCCTTCCCATCAGGCTGTTCATTTCCTGGTCCAGGCTCTCAAACCTGGCATGGAACAAGAAAGGAAGGTTCCAGAATGATGATTCGTCAAGGAATAAACATTATCTAACTCTTTAAAGGTTGTAGATTATTACATTTTGCACTCATTTGCCTATGTAGGTCAGTTTCTTATTTAAATTAATCCAGAAATCATCTTAATCATAGACATATACTATCATGTTACAAGCCAGCATAAAATGGTCTGCTGTCTCTTTCTCTCTCTACAAGTTGAGTGGAAGGGAAGACAATCTGATGGTGAGATGTGTGTCTTGCCCTTGTCCTTTTTACCTATCCAGTCAAGACCTACCTATGGGCCACCACTTCCACATCCTCCAACCTCTCCGGCACGTCCATCTTGTTGAGCCACTGTTCCTTCTCATCAATCCACACTTCGCAGGCGTTCACCTCACTGAACATACGATACACAGCCAGAGCGTCATGCAGCCACTGCTGCCTCAGTATGGCCACCTCTGCCACTTCCGCGTAGAGCTGTTCCACTTCAGCCATGCGTGCCTGCACCTCTTCCATCTCGCGGTAGTGCAGTGGCAGTGCAACCATGTGCTTGCGCAATGCCACCACCTGCACGCGATGCTTGTCCACAGCCTCGCGAACCCCGCGGTGCTTCTTCAGCAGAGACTGGGTGGAGTACTCGTCGTGCCCGAAGTCCTCGCTGGACACCAGTCGGTAGGCGTCCTGCAGCCAGGCCAGGAGGTCGTTCGTCTCAGTGCTGAACTGGAAGAAGTTGAGTGCTTCCTGCAGGTGGCTCAGCCGTTGTGCCGCCTGCTCCTCCAGATGCCTCCACTCAGCCTTCACGTCCATTAGACGGTCATGGATGCCGGCAGTAGCTGGAGTACGCTGGCTGAGGATCTGCTTGCCCTTCTTCATGGTCTGTTGTAACAAGTTGCGGCGTGCCAGCAACTCTCCGGCCAGGCCCTTGTGGTTCTGCAGTAGACGTAGTACACTACTCAGGTCTTTGCCACAGCTCTGTGATGCCAGGATAGAGGTCTTCTCCCGCATCCAGGCCTCAGCCTCCTCTACCTCCTCGAAGAAGGCCCAGAGCTGCCGCGAGTCCTCAAGCTCCGAATGTCTTTGGGCTGCCAGTTGTTTCAGTTCCTCAAGGCATGTGCTGACGTGGTTGACACGGTTACAGATCACCTGTGGGTCACAGGGCTGGTAGCCTGCAGAGAATACACAATAACACCTTAGGGCAATCAAATCCAAAACCAACAGGCACCTGAACAGTTTCTTTCCCAATGACATATCTGTTTTTAACCTGCATCCTCCTCCCACAACACCCCATTCCAGCTGAAAAACAGTGAACTATTATCATTGTTAATCTCTCTCATACATCTTGTACTACAGAACTGGAATGTCCTACTGCACACACTTGCATTGTTGCACTTTACTTCTCACACTGTATTTTTGCACTACAGAAATGGAGTGTCCCACTGTACACGATTACACAGCGGCACTTTACCTGTCATACCATATTCTTGCACATAGAAATGTATAAGAAATATACACTGTGAATTCTGTGATACATATACTATGAATTGTGCTTTGTGTTTGCCCCTGTTTCTTGCATATTTTGACACAATGTAACTTAAATCATTACTTATAAGCTTGATACTCCGTGTTGAGCAGTTTTCAAAAAAGCCAGGACAAATGCCTGTACCTGGCACATACTGTTGAGCAAAAGTGATTCTGATTTTGATTCTGATTCTGATTACGACAGGCTCTCCTGAATTAAACAACAAGGCAGTCAGATCCAGTCAAAGAGTACCTTCCCATTTTGAAGTGCAATTAGATACAACAACGACACACTGATCACTGATCAAGCAACAACACACAATCACTGTGCTCTTCTCTTACACAGTTTTCTTTGGCTGCACTATTGGCTGCACTACAAAACCAAAAAGCAAATTCATGCTTGTGTAAGTAAATGTAGATGATTGCCCTCTTGTGGTACTCTTTTGAAATGTTTTGGTTGTTGTAGAAGATCCTTTTCCTTAGTATATCCTGCAGGGGTCTCTTTCTTGGGCCAGTTATACATGATTCTGCCAATGCTGATGTCAGAGCAATATAAACAGGTTAAGACATACAAAAATAAAAAAAAAAGTATAAGAAAAACTAGTTTTATATAAAATAGTCACAACATAAAAAATATATGACTATTCATTACTTAACACAAGCAAAAGTTAAATGATAGCTTCGGTGTTGGTTAATACAATATTGTGTTGATAAACTATTTGAATGAAAGAATACCATACGCCATCAACATAACCTTGTAGAGGTTATATTGTGCAACCTGACAGCTACTATGCTTGGAAAATATTGGTTTTGATTTACAAATCAATACTTTATGTTGCTCGTATACAATATAATAGCTTAAGCAGAAAAGGTAAATGAGCACGTACATCCAAAGGGGTAATTAAGGGAACCATACCTTCAACAGTGGTGAACTTGAGAGCTGCAGTATTGAGTGTCTGTACTCTCTCTGCCTGCACAGCAATGTCAGCCTCCTGAAGGCTGTGTTTCTGGAGTAGGTCATCCACTTCCAACAAGTGCTTCCCAAAGTCTTTAGATAAAAGTTTGACCTACAAGGACAGAGAGGAGAAACCTCTGAAACTTCTTACAGTTCATCTGTGTTTGACGATCACTTGTCTAGCTTTAAAGAGTACATTCCCTGATAACACTAATTTTCTTTACACAGTTAAGATAGGGTGATTTACAGATTTATACAGTTCAGTTGTCAGTACGGGAATTTCCTAACACCTGATTAGTATTCATATCAAAGCACTTACAAAATAAAATATTATGACTAGTCAAACTGCCCTTGTGTTTTGGTAGAGCATTAAAAACTCCCCAACCTGCATCTCCTCCATCCAGTCGATCATGTAAACCATCTCCTGGAAGGTCTTTTGCAAGGCCAGGTTCTTCTCCAGACGAGTCCTCCTGCCCACTACAAGTTCCTTCAGCAAAGACCACTGGCCCAAGATGTTGTCCTTACGAGCAGAAATGCGGCGGATGTCATAGTAACCCTCCGACTCCATTTCAGCAGCCAGCTCCACCACTACACTGATGCGCTCCTCATAAGACGAGATATCTGCCTCTATGGCCTCATGCTTCTTCATGGCTGCTTCCACAGCTGGCAGGTCATAGCCAAAGTTATCCTGAGAGACAGACAATTAGCTCAGAAGTAATGAGGGCAATACACTGTTACCTGAACACAAGGAGTGAATAGGCATTTCGTCTCTCTTACCTGTGACACAAGCCGCTGATTCTCATTTAGCCATGCTTGCCGCATGGTAGTTTTGTGATCAAAGCGCTGAGCGAGCAGTTCTAATTTCTCTTGACGAATCAGCTCTTTCCTTAGAGCCACGCCTCGCTCATGCTCTGCCTTCTCTAGCCTCTCCCATGCCTACAGAGCATATATATTCACACAAACAAGTACTCCAAATCAATATGTGCTCAAGGTCAAATGAAGAAACAGACAAGTAGCAAAGACACTTAAGGTTGCTCTGACCTCTGTGCTGATGATAACAGGGCATACCTGGAATGTGATCACTGTCTACTTTAAAGTACCATTATCTCTAGCCTGCAAGGTGATATAGCAACAGGTTTTGGACTGGACATACCTTATTGATATCAGAAATGAGTTTCCCGTCATTAGGCACATATGGCTTCTGGTTATTAGCTCTGAGTTTGCTTTGGATGGTGAAGAGCAGCACCTCCAGGTTTCCCTTCTCCTGGAACCTAGACAAAAGGTATCCAGTATTTAAGAACCCATCTTATATGGGTGCAGTGTCCATATACGCCATCAACAATTCTGGATAGTCCTATTCAGTGAATGTTGGTCTGCCTGCATGCAATTTTGTGCCATACACAAATGTTGTTGGACCAGTAACAGTCTAAGCTTCAACTCTCTCAGCTCTAATGAGTCACAGTCTCTACCTGTTTCATAACCATTGTGACTATACTTACATCAAGCAAAGCTAAAGTGAACAAGTTTGAGAGCTAAATTATAAATTGTAGCGGAGTAAATTATAATTTTAAATTTTAAAATGAGAGTGCTGAAAGCATTTCTGTTCGGGCCCAATCCTAGCTGTTCTGAGATTCTGGCACTCACTTGATAGGCTTCTCGATGGTGCAGTAGGTGGTGAAGGCTTGAAGTTGCTGCTGAACGCCCGTTAGAGAGTTAGCAAACTTCTGGTTGCTGATGACACTAATGGTTTTTTCTATCCACTCCAGCAGATCTGAGGCCAGTGCCTCATAACGTTCAATGATCTTCTCAGCCTCTATGGCGTTGTCCAACACCTACCAACAGTTACACATTGATGTTTTAAGAGAACTCGACATCATAACATAGGAACAATGGAAATTAAAATGTGTCAGGACTTTCTGCCATGTTTAACCTTTCCAATTCTTTTTCCTTCCACAATCAGGGCTTTCATTTTGGAAAAGTAGTGGTAGTATGACACCACGTATGTGATAATGGATTTCTCATCTGGATTCTCTGTGTTCACATCTATAGAGAGAAAACAAGATGACTGAAGTTGAGCAGTCAACAGCATGCACTGAGTAAAAAAATATTCCTACACTGTGTATTCTAATTTTGTGGTTGCCACGTAATATAATCCAAAAAATATGCAATAATATCTTACCCTCAGGATCTAACAGTTTGGTTAGTCCCAGACTCTGCTCAGCAATGTTAAAGGCTTGTTGGAGATTGTGTGTGGCATTGGATCTAGTCAGCTTGTGAAACTCAATCAAATCAGGCCTGTGTAAGAAAAGAGCAACTGTCCAAGAAATCTGTCCATATATGGCAAAGTCAGTGTGCAAGAACATTTGTGTGTGTGTGTGTGTGTGTGTGTGTGTGTGAGAGAGAGAGAGAGAGAGAGAGAGAGAGAGAGAGAGTGCATGGATGTATGTGTGCTGACCTGTGTCTGTGGATGAGTGCATTAAAGGCCAGGCCGTCCCTCCAGCATGTAGTAAAATTCTGAATATTTACTTCAGGATACCTGCATAAAACATACAACCATAGGAACTTACACACACACAGTTAGCCCAGTCTAAAGCAAAAACACTGAAATACAACAGCTGCTCTTAAGTGACACTAGTTATGGCAATTTTATGACAGTGATACATCAACCTTACAAATATAGGTTTATACATGGTATAATAAAAATGTCCTTTCTCCTGAATTATCAGAAGGACAGGAAGCTGAAGCAAGAAGAAAAACCTCTTTGGTTGAGTTAATATAACTGAGAGAAGTGGTTGTGGTTTGGTTTTAAAGTCTCACCCAGCTGTTTTCATCTGGCACCAAAGCAGCAGGGCATCTTTAGCTGAGCGGGTCTCTCTGTTGTCCTCTGTCTCGATCTTAATCACCTGGATCTGTCCATAAGGGACAACATGGCACCAAAACACTTAAAACCGGGCAGCAGACAAAGACAGACCACGTTAAACCCATACTAAAGCACAAGAAACACCAAAGTCTCACTCATAATGTGGAAAACTTGTCGTACTGCACAACCACATAGTACTATTCGATATATTCTAGGTTTAAACAGAATTTATAAATATACATAGACAGTAGAATGTAAGTGTGGTTATCCTACAGTCCAAAGTCCCTGTGACATTGCTTTAACACGCATTTAATTTATTTATTGCTGTTTTTTGTCTTTTCAGAAGCTAGAATCTTTAAATTGTGAGAAGTGGGATGTAGCTTTCTTTTATATACATACATGTGTGTCTGTGTATGTGCATATGTATTAGTTCGAGTATGTGTTTTGCCTTGGTGAATTTGCACACTGCTGTGAAACATGTCAGGGCTGACTCTATACGCGTGTGCCAGGCTTTCTCTGATGCTGTACACTCATGACAGGCTCCCTGTGTTTGCACCATCATCATTTTCCATGACAGCCACTGAGACCATCACATCACAGCAACATGATGTATTCTAATGGGTGGCTCTGCCACCACGCACACACACACACACGCACACACACACACACACACACACGCACACACACACACGCACACACTCAAATCTAAATAATTCAGACATACATCACCATCAAACAATCAAATGTCCAGATTTTCATGTGGACACATTAAGATACAGATATAACCAAGAGACAGAGAGCCAGATCTGCATGCCTACCCCATTAATTTTATCCTATTAATGTTAAAATGACAAAGTCAAGAATAGGATCAAAGGTCAAATGTATGGTCATACAGCCTTAATAATTCTGAAATGAATTCCACTATTTGTATCATCATTATTATAAGAACGCTTAAAGATGCCACACTGACACACAGGCAATGGTACGATGGGTCTGCAGCAATTTAACTGCCTGTCAGGGGCCATCAAATAGGAGCATCTAAAACAACACACATCATGGCCCGATGTGCCCCTAGAACACTGTACATATTGAATTTCACACATTTTCAATCAATACATAATCACTAATTCTCATCATTCATAGCCCCGAACATAGAAGTACACTCAAGGGTATTCACAAGTTTAAAGATAAATACACCAACAGCAAGAGCAGACGGGATAAAATGCTGTTGTGTTTGGCTGAGGGATAATAATGCACAACCTGTGTGGCGTTTGACTTAAGCAAGGAGACCGACCCTATCCTGAAGAGAACCCTAACAAAACAACGAACTGTGTTAAACTTGCCCAAGTCTTAACAGTCTCAGTTTTATGTCATTGCTGTCAATCATTATCATTTCCTTAGTTCTTTCTTTAATGTCTCTCTCTCTCTTCAATTTCTTTTGTCTCTTCCCTGTCTTTCATCCCTTTCCCTCTCTCCCTTTCTCTCTTCTCTATGTTGCTGCTGCAGTGGCTGGGCCTTACCTGCTGACTGGGCAGAGTCAACTCCGAAAGAGCAGGAGAAAAGGAGGGGGGTTGCAAGCTAAGGACAGGCAAACAGAGGAAGCGAAAAGGAAAAGAACGAAGGGAAGGACGCAGGTGAAAGGGGGAAAAGGCGGAAAAAGTGGAGAGTCACAAGAGTAAAAAAACTGAGGTATGCACCGCATGAGAAAATAAGAAATAGAAATAGGGAGGGCACAGAGATGCTGTGTTCGTTCAGGACACGGCCACACCCCCCGATCCCTACAGTACAGAGCAGTCTCGGGTATCACCCTGCCTCTCTGTCACCACATACAAAATTCACGAGGCCATCGACTTGCAGCACTGTATGCAGGCTCAGGGCCAGAATCAACCTGGGTAATCCACATCTGCCGGACACACTAGAGGAACTGAAACATAAGACAGGCCGGAGGTTTGCTCTCCCGGGCCGACAAACAATGCAGCTCCACAATAAAAAGCCTTCGGTGCTAACAATCGTCCAGAAATTTAAAACGATAAACTTAATAAAACAGTTAAAGAATTTTGGGTTACTTACATGCTCATTGCTGAGGTCCGGTATGATTTAGTGTGTGTGCGTGTGTTTTTCGGAGTGGATGTGAGTTTGTACTGATGTCAGACGATCTGTCCTTGTATGAGCTCTGACCATAAACAGTTCACGGCTCATGTGACATTCAGGCATTGCCAACGTCATGCACTGATGATGTGGCACCTCTTTCTTTCAGCATGGGAAAACTGGTACCTATTTTAATCCCTACAGTGGCTCGACCAAACCCACACATCTCAGCCCTGTTTTTACATCCCTCTAAGTCTTTATTGATGGACCCTCTACCACCAACAACATCAAAAAACCCCAACTATGAAACCAATTGACTGAACCTTGAGGGAGGTGTTGACAAACTCCACTTTCGATTTACATCCTCAGTTTATGATTGTGAAAGACATAAATGATGGATGTGATCCTGTGTGGCCACTGAGAACTCATAACACCCATACACCCACGTGGCCAGAGATCACACAGACTCAGTGGGAACAGAAGGAGCAGAGAGGGATCAAATACCTCCAACAGTGTAAAAAAGCCACACCTCTGTACAGGTCAAACACCTGCCCATGGGATTCCGACATCAGTCAAGCACGTCAACACACACGGGAGTCCAGCACACAGACAAAAATCACAAACAGAGCCTACCAAAATCACACTGACTTACATCAACAAAAGGAAACCCAAGGGAAATTCTAGAGGTTTCCAGAGAAAACATGATTATGCACACTTCTAGAAGATTCCTTAAACGCTATAGCCTATAAACGAGCTCCCACCTGGAAGCGCAGGATGATGGTCCAGATGAGACCAAGAGTCAGACGATGGTTGCCATCAACTATGTCGTGGGAGCCGACATTCTCCAGATGAACCCTCTGTTCTTTGAGGAACTGCAGAGCCTTGTCTACATTCTCAAGGCAGTGAATCCGCATTCGACCTCTTGTTGGTCGGGGCTGCAAGACACCAATAAATAGTCAAAAAATCTCTGCTATCACAAAGAATTCTGGTTTTGTACATTTAAGGGTCTAAGAAGTTTATGCCAAAATATTAAAGGAGTCCATAGATTACAACTTTGAAGATTACAGTAACCTGACATTTCAAATTATAGAGTAAAACCAAAAGTTCTACTTGAATTCTATGGCAGTCATTTTGCTTTGATATTTGGATTTAAGGGATTGGACGTGTGACCCTGTACTACTGTATTTAATCCAGTGACTAAAACTGTTGATAAAACAGTTACTAACCAACATCTCTCCAGATAAGACCTCCAGTAGTCTGGTAAGCATGTATCCGTCACGCAGGTCGTTGTAAAGATCAGAGATGCGGCAGGACACACGGGCCAAATGAGAGTTCACCCACTTTGTGAAAGTCTTTTTCTGCACAGCATCTCTCTCATCTGTGAGAGACAGTTCAATACACATAAACACAAAAAACACATCAGTCACAGAGACATACATAATACCAGAATTCAAAGCTGTTTTTTTTTTTTACTATTCGGTAACTCAGGTAGTGGCATTGCTGTAGTACTTGGAGTCTAAAGAAATGCAATGACTACTTTCTATGTCTGCCTCTCAGTCTCTGCCCACCTGCCAGTGCTTTGATACGGGAGCACTCAAACAGTTTGGCACTGGTGGTTTCGGTTTCCCAGAATCCCGAGCTGGCTGGGCGGTTATTGTTGTTGAGCTGTCTCTGGGCCTCCGCGTTGTCCAGATCTGTGGAGGCATTGGCCATCGCGCCTACTTCCCCAAACAGCCCTAAAGAGCACAATTAAAATAGTACTCACAGTTAGGAAACTCACAGGAGTGAAACTCACAGTTATGAATACAAGCACATTCTCAGCACTTTTCACTTTCAGAAACCAGTGCTTAATACTAACATTAAAAACTCTGACTTTCTGGTCAGCTAAAGCTAGTCTGTCCCTGCTATCAAATTCTAATAACTGCTTTTTTTCATATACAAACCTATTACTTTTACAGACTTCCTATTGACTGAATGTACCCTAATTTTCCTGGAATTTGGCTAAATGTAGTCAAATTGTGAAATGTCATTCACTACTGTGATGAGATAACAGGTGCTAATTGGGATGTCTAAATGAAAGTAGTGTGACATTACAGCATCAGACATAAGAGAGTTGATGACAGCTCGCACTGCAGTTGTTTATAAATTGGCCTGCTCTTTCATTCACGAGTCAGGCTTCACATATAAACAAAGCCACACCTCTCCTCTCACTAATTAAAGACACCGGCTTCCAAAAGGACAACAAAAATCAGTGAACCGAATGTGACTCTCATGAATGTAAAGCAACGTTTTACAGGGACTTCGGACAACTGGCTCACTGCATCCACATTCTGCTGTTTAGAGAAAGAAAGCTGTTGGTGAGCACTCTCCTGTCTTCAAATAAAAAATGCATTTCTAATAAATTTCAGAAGCTAATCACTCTCTCCCCACCCCCATCCATCCCTGGGTCTCCTTTAATGGCCTGATGTGCAGTGGTGAGCACAAAACCTTACCTAACTCCTTTTGTCCTGTTTCCTAAACACAGAAGAGACGGCTAATTCTGACAATAGTCAGGGGGGGAAAGTAAATCAGAAAATTTTATTGAACAATGTGGTTTTGCATGCACTTGTTTCAATTCCTCTCTCCTATTTTTTTTTACTTTGAGATGTCAGTCATTGTCCTGAGGAAACAGAGCACTGATACAAAACCCTCCCCCAATCCTCATGGCCCTCTCTGTCTTCCCTCACTCCAGCCCCATCCCCCATTTAACTCACACACTAATCATACCACTGTATGTGCTTCTCTTCGGACACCCCAAAAACTGCCTATCAGGGTTCAGTAAACAGATATTAGGAGAACTCCAAACTGATTGCATTTTACAAAGCAAAATTCATCATCCTCACTGTTTAACAAATGACATTATGACAATTCATTGTTCCAAAAAAAAAAAAAAATGTGTACATGTTTGTATGTGTGTAGTAGTTACGTTAAGAGCACAAATACACCAACACACCCACACAAACATTTTAAAAAGAACTATGAATACTATATGCCACAACAGTTAAAAGGAGACCTCACAAAGAAAATGTCAAAATAGCCTCACAGACCCTGAGAAACGAGAAAAGAGAAGAAAAGACATTTGCATGTCACCCAAGGGAATGTCACAACTCTGATAAGGGAAGTAGGGGACTTATCATAGTCATAATACACTCTGAGACAAGAGTACATTGTATAACCATATTAAAAAAAATCTAGAAACAAGAACAATGGTTCAGCATTAATTGGTTGTTTTTCACAGCACTTTGGAGGGTGAGGGACTTTCATGTGCAGTTCTCCATGAGGATTTCACTCACTTTCAAGAATTACAAAACATCAGGCCATCTAAAGGGCCTGACTGATCTAGAACAAACAGGTTTAATGAGAAATCTGGGCATTCTGATGAAGTACTGGTATGGTTAGCTCAGTTTTCTGCTCTTCCAGATGCAGTCAGATTAAAGAGCTTGGAGCAGAGGGATATAGTGAAGCATGAGGTTCATGTTTTACAGCTGAATGCACTGCAGTGGGTTCAGTCTCAGTTCCCACCAGAGGGGCCCCTGGCTCCAGAAATGACCCACAAGCATCTGAACACTAGCTCAGTTAGCACAGGACTAGCTGTGTAGCCTGAAGCCCGAAGAGTCTGTCTCATGCTCAGACCACACACACACACACACACACACACACACACACACACACATACATACATACATACATATATATATATATATGTGTGTGTGTGTGTGTGTGTGTGTGTGTATGTATATGTATGTACGTATGTATATAAAGTCAAATCAGAGAGAGAACAGCCGTCCTGCTTAACACAGAGAGATACGCAGAAAAAAACACAAGTGCTGACTAATACACATCTACACAATTAGACATACAGACAAACACACGCTCATTCAGAAAGACGGACAATTCAGAGACATACGGCTGAGTCTAAGAATAGAGTGTACAGTGTATTAAAGCCTCTTCTCCCACTTTCTCACTATGACACTAACATTAAGGATGTCACCTCAAATGCCAAACACATCTGTTGTCCTCAGTGGCCTCTACCAAGGCTTTTTAAATTCATCTGGCACCTCGACTCCTATCATAAGACAGTTTTCTGGCTTAAGGATCAGACTGACGAGTGATGTGTTTCTTGAGGGTAAACAGACACAGCTGTGTGAGGAGAACTGTGCTGCAGGGTTTCTCACACTCAGAATTAAGACTGTTACTCCTCACTAACCCTCAGACCAATGCACACTCCTTCAACACTTCCACAGCTCACAGCAGCTAACCCATTGTCGATCTTAAGGTACATAGTGAATCTGAGATAATGGGTGAATGTTAGGACACAGGGGCACAAGCCAGCATGGGAACACAAAAGGCCAACACAATCAGTCTGCAACTGTGTCTTATTCTGCCATGACTTATATCTCCCTAATCTATGGTGAGATTTCAGATTGATCTGCACCAGCTGTAAATACCATTTATTTTGTCAGCACGGAGTCAGTAAGGGGTACTTGTGTTTGGGACAATACAAGTTTGCCTGGTGAGTCCTGACCAAGCCCCCCCGAGCTGCTGTTTCTCATAGCGCATTTCACATTGTTACAAATCTTTGGCTGCACACTCCGTGCCGTCCTCTAACTGGTGCCCAGTCAATAAATCTTGGTCTGGCCCAGAGTGTTGTGAAACAGATGCCTCCTCCCTCTCCCCTAGCTGCCCCCCTGTCAACTTTCACCATGACCCAATCCAAAACACACTCACGGGAAATAAAAACATCACCTTACAGTAACAAATATCCTCAAGCACATTATGAGAGAGTTTTGTTGGCTTATGTACATTATATCATTTTCGTTTCCACTGGGTGCTGATATACCTTACAAGGCTAAACAACTAAAAAAAAAAACATCATTAGCGCACATAAGGATTCACATATGAATCTCAGCATACTGTGTCTGAATATTACTGCAGCACCAGACAAGTTGATGATTTTCTTCACTTGCACTAATACAATTTTTTTACTTCTTTAGAGATTTTTGCAGTCTAAGTATGCCAGTCTAGTTACTCCAAGTGCTGAAACATACCAGCTGATGTTTTGTTGCATCTCTCCAACCAGTACCCAAATTTCAATAGGGGTTGAGGTTACATGTATTGACGTTCTTGCTAAATTAGGAATGCAGTGTTTATGTCCACTTTTCTAATCTAGGTGTTATTCAAGTATTGGCCCCAGTCTGCACCTCTAGGTGATCACTTTCCTAAGAGCCCTTACCTGACCAATCAGCAACAGAATTCTCTCTCTCTCTCTCTCTCTCCCTCTCTCTCTCTCTCTGTCTGTGTTTAAATACTCCACAACAACTTAGTGCGGCAAATAGTTGACAGCTACTTTCCTTATATCTATGGCACACATTAGTATGCAAGAGTAGTAGGTAATGATATTTAAAAAAAAAAAAAAAAAAAAGACAAGTTTAACCTAGATATTAGTATACATTCTCTCAAACTCTGGATGATAAAGGGAGGGAGAGAAATGTTAGCGAAATGAATCCTCAAAATAAAATCATGGCACAAAGGCAGTGTGACAGAAATATCAACCACACATGAGCAGTTCCGCTAACTGCCCTTTATGAGGGTGCAATGTGTGGTGGTTTCATATCCTATATCCCAAGAATAAATTTAGGGGTTGATGCCCCTGCCTGAGCTCTTTGTGCTGTTTCAGGAGGTCGAAGTTCATATAGTGATCCAGTGTTCAGAGAGACAAGGAGGACCTGAGGGAGAACATGCCATGGTGCATTAATATGAGGGCCGACAGCTCTCCTGCCCTCTAGCTCAAGACCCATCTCTTAGCCTCCTGATTTCTTCTCTTCATTTCTCGATTAATCTTCAATGGTGTCAAGCAAAACAAAGATATCCTGATTAAACTACACTATTAAAAGTGTAACAGCGTAGGACTATAAGAGCAAGCATTTAGATAAGGGATTAGAATTAGGTTAGATCCACTTAGTTTCAACAAATGTTTAGTTCACATTAGACTGTTCACTGCCTATGTTAATACATATGGTTGAGCTGAAATAAAAAGGGGAGAGAGGGGTTTTTTTTGTCCCAAAACAACGGCTACTCATGAGGAGAAACATGATTTGATCACATATGTTCTACTCTCCCTAAAACGGTCTCTGAATTTTCCAAATACATTAGGACCGCGGACAGAGGCTGTGATGTGACGTCACAGCACGCCACTGCGTTCAAGCTCCCACCTTCAGTCACTCAGAACATTTTAACATTTGTCACCAAATGCACCGCTGTACATTGACGCCCAATTATTGCAATATATTCGCCGAATTTAGCATAGACAACTGCCTCCGCGTAATTAAATATAAGACAGAGCTGTACAGGCGGGAGGCCGTTTGAATCGCCGCATTAACCTTAGATAGGTTGTCAAGGGATGGTGCGGTTGGTTTAACGCTTTAGCCTATATTAAGGCCTAAATTTTTCTGTTTTCCTTGTGAATTTGTGGAACATAATACCATGACATACGACGCACGACAGGTTTATTATTTAATTCCTCTGTAGATTCCCATTATATGTCTGCTATTCGCCTTCAACCTCAAAATGACACACATGACCTGCGTTTTCCACTACCTCCTCCACCTCAGAACAGAGCGAGAATCTTTAAGATTATAGCTCTTAGCCGACTAACGGACATGTATATTAGACACCTGGTTATATGTCAGACAGGCCCTATTAGATACATAACAGTGAACTACTGCAGAAACGAGTGTGCATGAGTTCTCTTCTGGCGTGACAATGAAAAAACTTAGTGAGCTTATTCACCCACATTACAAAAATAAATAAATAAAGATGGTCTTTTCTGTGTCCCTTAACGCGAGTGCAATTAGGTGTAGGTAGCGTTCCAGTGCTATAACATAGTCTTCACGCATACAGCAAGGAAGAGAAATCTGGCAAACACATTTAACTAGATGTCTAAGTACTCCCACATTCATTGTGGAGGTAATTGAGTTCGTGTGTAACTAAACTTGAATGAGATATGACGAAACATTGCACTACCTTGCCGTACGGTAAATACCGCCTGGTTGAGAACTAGGCCTGTACTTTTAATGACAAGATTGATATCTGAACAACTTTGTCTTTTTAGCATTTGAAAGGAAACGGGATTGGTTTGGAGATATTTGCGGCTGAATGGTTAGAAATTGATCGCTTGTCAGAAATCAAACAAAATCACTCTATTTTCCCTGTCCCTGTCATTCAGAGGTTCGTCATGCTTAAGAAATGAATATGTATTTCTTAACGGTTCTACGTGAGGTACGTGAACTAACAAAGGCATACCCTAAGACATGGTAAAATATCAGGAACACGGCCCCAAAATGACTGCAGTAGCATTGTAACCAATGCAGGCCGGTCGCTGCATTTCCTAAGGATAAGGGGAACATCGGGTATTGCAACCATGTCTAGATCCAGGGCGTTATTGAAGGGGCTCAAATGTACAAACATGCTGCGTGACAATCTTACCTTCACCCCCAGTTCCAAGGATGAATATTTGTGCCCTGAGACAAAACGCCGCAAAACAATCGCCAAATGATGTATCAGCCACCCAGGGATGATTTCACAATGTAGCCTGCGCCGCGTTATTTCTTCGCTGACATAGTTCATTCAGGTAGTGCACACTGTTCAACAGAAGCTGCTAACATATATATGGCTAAAACGCCAGATAAAGCCTTCGGTGACAATAGAGACAGCCCAGGGTTATTAAAATTGAAAGAACACGGATGACTTGAAATATATCTCTGCAGCTTTCTTGATCAGACAACCTCGCCGGTGTATTCGGATATCCCGTGCACCGGATACGCGCGCGCCCCCCCTTTTTGCGCTCTCAATAACGCTGGAGAAAATTCAGCATCACTATGGTGGAGAGAGAGAGAGAGAGAGAGAGAGAGACTCATATGGACTGTATGCAGTATAGGATTACCCGGTGAAGCCGAGGGGACTTTCACATACGCACAAGTAAAGAGTATGACATGATAATGAAAGCAACCTTTATAGTCTGCCATAAACATATTGCAATGTGGTCCAAGTTTTGATTTCTACACAAAGGGTGCAACATTAACCTTAAATAGTTCCCAGCGTCGCCTCTTGATTAACAATTCCTGACCCGTGGTTTAAATGGACTAGAGAGTAGACATTGTCAGAAAAAGATCTACCAGGCAAATCAACCTGAGTTTAAAATGCCGTAATAATGTCTTCAAAGTAGCTTGGTTATTGTTTGCTAAAATCAAAGTGCTTGGGTCCATGAGTGAAATTTGGCGTCTATAATGCAAGGTGTTGCCTAAAATAACATTTATGCAGCCACCACAATCTATCTGTTGGAAGACCGTCTTAGTTTGACGCACATGGGCGAAATGGACAGAAATACAAATGTCGACAAACAGTGATTTCACAACTGATTTCACGTGTACACTGTAAAACCTTTAACTGTAAATTCAAAGTAATTAACTGGCAGCAGCCTCGCCAGCAAAGTACTGTATGCTTTACAGTTTCTTACTAGAAATAAATGTGAAGTTTTTTACTGTATTCTTGTAAATTTACAGCACAATACTGGTCGCAGTTTTGTCAGTAAATGACTGTATATTTACAACATGTAAACTGTATTTGAATCCACAGTCTGTATTTTGTATTTAATTATAAAGAATATTACTGTGCTGCTGCTGCTACTACTACTAGTAGTAGTACTACTAATAATGATAATAATGAAATAATGAAAAAGGGACAATATTCCTTTTCAAATATTTATTGAAATAAAAACATGTCACAAGTTTGGCACAAACAACCAAAACAGTAAATCTAGAGCATGGTTCTAGAAAGGTCTTAGGTAAAAATCCTGTATGGCTCTTTTTGCCAGTTGTGGAAAATAAGGCACTAGGTTAGACTCACTACCTCAATACATTAGAATAGGTAAATTATCTTCCAGCAAAAGCAACAGTGTTGTTTTAATGTTAATTTAAACTGAGAAAAAATGCTGACGTGCTAAATTTGGCTAGCTAGAACTCTTCAGATATGAACCTTTTGAACGGTTATAACACTGTTCTAAATGGCAGAAAGTTCAACTGGACGAACATTTTCACGCTTTGAGGCAGAATAAAAATGGTGACATACGTTACACAGTGGAGGTTGCCTTATCAGTGCAACTCTGGACGTCTATGAAAAAAGGCTGTTAGGTTGTAGTGTGGATGTGCCTTTGTGGCGACAGAGACTGGCTGGCGATATTCTCCAAGGTTGAAATGCAAGCTGCAAAAATGAACTTTTGCAAAAAAATAAAAAGAGCGGTTAATTTTTAAATTTTAAATCCCAAACTTTTCTTTCACCTTCCCAAGGTGCTCAGCTGTTTTCAGTAAGGTTTACAATACATTCCTGTAACTAACGGCATTCTCTTAAAGTGCTGTAATCACGTTTTTTTCCTCCCAGATTGCATTGCAGTTTACAGTATAACACTGTATGACATTAATACAGCACAATATTGTTCAGATTTCACTGTAAATTTACATCAGAGTTTTACAGTGAGGTATTTTAATAACTTACGATGCAGATAAATTCTCGTGTGTTGGGAAGGGTTCTCTGCTTATTTGGATCTTGTTGAACTCCCTGGACTGAACAGTGAAAATGAAAATAGCAAATAGTAAATGTGGTAAAAAAAAAAAAAAAAAAAGAATACAATAACAATAAGAATCATAGTATATTTCAGTAATCCGTAGACACCGGTTAGTATTTTTAGTTCTCTGAAGGTCCCTTTAAAAGACTGCTACTACTTTAAAAGGCTACTTGGGAGGAGCTTATTTCGTGTTTGATGGCATCAGTTTTTTCCTGAAAGAGGCGGCTCCGATCATGACTGTTGTTCTGAGGGGTCATAGCCTATAAAGAAGACCACGTTCTAACAAACTCTTCAAAGGTCTGTGGACACCTTCTTGGTATTCGGTTGATGCAGAGACAACCTATTTACTGTCAATCATGAGTGACACGCTAAAGAATGTGGTAATATTCGGATCCACTGGAATGACGGGCGCTGTGACCTTACCGATAGCAGTTGCTGCAGGTAGGAATGATGGAACAGATTCAATGTGAAGCCAAAAATAGGCTACACGAAAAGAGGTGTTTGTCTTGCAAAAAAAGAAACGTCCCGGGGGGTTTGAGTTGACATTCTGACATGACCGACGACACGTCTAACTGAACAGGAATACTGCAGTGCATTGACTAGCCTACATTAACCTGACAGTTACTGTGGATTGTGGTTGTGGATGATCTGTTTCTCATGTTATTTTGTCACCTGGATTGTATCATGCACTTTCTGTTCTTTGGCGTGTCACAGACAGTGAAATACATCTGAAACAACTAAGCAGTGCTTTCTTCAGTGGCTGGTAAAATGTATGCAGTGCTGGGTTTGAAAAGAGATTTGCTGTCAGAGGGTGCTAAGAAACTTTTATCTTCTGGCAGCAGTGATTCGCAAATAAAGCCCTTGCAAATTGTTGCTCGGGAAATTCTGCAGTGTTGCCAACAGAGGTGAAGGTGCACGCATTGAGAGGATCATGCTGTAAGAAGCACTCGCATTTATTTCCGCACTCTCATTTATTTTGCCTTTAGGTCCTCTAAGTTCCGTCAGAGTCACAAGACATGTGCGAAAGTTCTGAATCATACGTTGTAGTTTTCTGCTGAGTCATGGTACAAGAGAGTACACTGCTTTGTGACAGATAAGCAAAAACAGTTTATCTTCATTTATCACGTTTTTCCAGAGAGGGTGGTGGCATCTGAGTTCATAATGTAAGGCATTTTGAAAACTTAAGTGCTTCCAATGTCCATGTCTGCATCAGTTTACTTGGAACAGAAATTTTTAGGTAATACATAACTCAAATGGAAAAAGGGGACACGTCTTTTCTTACCTCTCCTTATTTGAAGGACTTAACTAGTGAAAAGTCTAAATCATGCGGTATATATATATTTTTTCATTTCAAAGCATACTCAAAGAGTTCAAACATGTATTCATGTTAAATACAGACCAAATGATGCACATTATTGGTGTGTGGTATCATTGCAGTAAGCTCCTCTAATTGTTGGGTGTACATATCCCAGGTTACAATGTGACCGTGCTGGTACGAGATCCTGCTCGGCTGCCTGCAGACCATAAGGCCTCTAGAGTGGTGGTGGGGGATGTCCTGAATAAAGAGGACGTGAAGAAGGCAATGGAGGGCCAGGATGCTGTCATCATCATACTGGGGACCCGTAATGATCTCAGTGAGTTTGGTTTAAGACAGAGGGGAAACCTGTCAGCAAGATGACCAACAGATAAATCTTTTCAAATACAGCCCCAGAAAAAGTATAGGTGCTAATTCTGCAAAAATTTGTTGGGAGAGAAGTATTTATAGAGGACCTTGAATTTACACCACAAAGATCTAATACTTAATTTAATTTAAGAACATGTTCTGGCATGTTATTGAATCAATATGTTGAAATCCACTTCTCCTGAGCATTTTGCACAGGTTTTAATGTTTGATTTTACCCTCTTCATAGGCCCAACAACAATGATGTCTGAGGGGACACGGAACATTCTAGAGGCTATGAAAGCCCGTGGAATTCGTAAAGTTGTTGGCTGCATGTCAGGTAGGCTATAATTATTCTAAATACTTTTTTATTTTCAAGCCATATGTCACAAACTATAAAGAGCATATTGTCCAACACACTTCTTTTGGTCAGGTTGTACAATTTAAAAAGGGTATCATGCATACAGCTAGATATAAAAAATAGTTGATTCACGCACTACTTTATAGTCCAGCAGTCGGAATAATATGAAAGGGGTTTGGCTTTGCACAGGCAATAAGGAGAACTTTCCATAGACTCTCTTACATCTAAGCCAAATTATAATTTAGTTTCATTTACAGTAGCATTTTCCGTTTGCAGTTTCTGGAAATGCTCAAAAATGTTATTCTAGTTTCTCTGTCAGTTGGCTGATGGTCAAATTCTGTCTCAACCTTCTGTCTTACTCCCTCTCCAATCTCTCTTTGCCAGCTTTCCTCCTGTGGGATCGGTCTAAGGTGCCTCCACGGCTGGTACCTGTCACTGAAGACCATGATAGGATGTACACACTGCTGAAGGAGTCAGGACTAGACTATGTGGCTGTCATGCCTCCACATATTGCTGGTAATGACTCTTCATACCACTTTTATTATTACCAACTTCTCAGAGGCATCACATTAAAGAAAGTGAGAGGATATATTTTGTGGACATTTAATTGGGGATCATATGTAATATTTGCACATTTAATTAGGGGTTGTATGTAATTTTTGCTCATTTTGCTACAGCTTTATTGAACAGAAGGGAGCACTATAGTTGAACTCACACAACAATCCAGTGACTTACGAAACAAACCCTGAATATCTGTTTTTCTGTTCCAACAGATAACCACCCTCTGACCGAGAAGTATATAGTGACTGAGAACATGCTGAAAGGCAGAGTCATCTCCAAATATGATCTTGGCCATTTCTTTGTCAAGTGCCTTTCCACTTCTGAGTGGGATGGAAAGACAGTTGGTGTTTGTGGAGAATACAGTTAACCTATTCTGGGCAACGTCATGCAAAAAGCTCTTATTGGTCAGCAAAATTTGTAGCTACAGACAATACATTCTTAACATTGATTACTCTATACAATTGGATAATGATAATGTTATTAAGTTTTGAACTGAAGTATCACAAACTTTTATAATAATGTACTGATGCCATTATGTTTAAGTAATACAGTTTTTTCTTTGTTTGTTTGTTTTATTCTTTTTTGTTGTTGTTGCTGATGTTTTTGTTTTTCTGTCCTGTCTTTTCTTAATGCTTTGCTTTTCACTAGTTAAAAAAACAATAAATAAAATTACTTTATTTTTTGCCTTTAGCTATAAATCAAGCCTCTTATATTCACTCTATCAGCCAAATTGAGAATACACACTCTTACGTTTTTAGAGGCCAAAGACAAGTCTCAGTACGAGGTATCTAACTGACGATTCATTATTATCATTAGCTACATTACCTACTGGCCTGAAGCAAGTTTCCATAACGAAACTTTTGTTTTTAACTACAACTCCCAGAGTTCCATCACAAACGTTCCGTGTTCAAGTTGATTCGCAGGCGGGAAGATTGAAATCATTGCAAGCCATTTCACAATCACGGTGAAGTTACCCAAACGGAAATCGCAAGATATTGTCGCTGGATCAATTTGACGTATTCCCACTTCATAACTGTTCAGTGTTCTCATAGCTAAGGATCCGCTTTCGTAGGATTTCGTGTAAGTGACTATAAGGTTATTTGACTGTTAAAGTAATCCACTGAAACCGACGAACTTCAGGTTAGCTAATTTGCTAGTCAGGTTAGCCCCTCAAATGGAGGATCTGTGTGTTAGCACTGAAAGCTAATTTAAAGAGAAGTGAGCCTTTATCGCCAGTTGAGACATTATAAGAGAGCTGGTACACTAGGTTTGGCACATATTTATGGACGAAAAGGTATCTATGTAGATAATAAAACGTTATCTACATGTCGACTATTAGAAAATCGTGATGTAATGTAGCGGTGGTAGCAAAGTTTGCTTGGAAGTCAGCTAGCTAACAGACAGTTCTGACATAGCTAGGTTGTGTAACTTAGTCTGAAACCTTATTTTTACTCAGTAGCGCAGTATCTGAGAAATGTAGCAAATGAACGTAAGAAATGTCAATACACTGGCAGCTTTACATTTTGAAGCAAAGCACATACCATGTTTGCTAAAAACTTCCTACTGACTGATTTATCTTAGTCGATAATCTTTGTAAAATACGTAGCTGCCATCCTGATTAATTGGCAAGTTTCGTTAGTTACCTAGCTATCTAGTTATCTTTAGATTTAACATTTACAATTTTGTTGTTTATGCCTAGGGTGTAATAGTGGGCAACGTTAATGTAATTTGATGTTGCTTGTGCGTTAAATACTTAACGAGCTGACATTTCTGAATGTGTGTTTTTTGTTTGTTTTTTTCCTTAAGGTTTGAAAATGGTGGTCAGGGGGTTGAAGCGTAAGCTTCATGTGGGTGATGAAAATGCAGGACCTGTATGGGAGAGCCAGCTGCAATCCGTGCTGGACATCTCTTTGGATAAATTCCATCGTGATCAGGCACTCGTGGAGCCCAGTCTGCTCCGCTCTGTGCTGATCAATAACACACTGAGACAGGTGCAGTCAGAGGTCCGATCTCAGGTGGAGTCTGCAGCTGCTGATTTTAGCCCTCAGAGATCTCTTGCAGGTCCAGGGGTGCAACAAGTATCCCCACAGCTCAGCTCCCTCAGAGGTTCCACTCATACTAGGTATAAGGCTCCTCTCTACCCTCACCCCTCAGAAAACACCCAGCCAGGAGAAAACTGGATGGCCTGGTCCTCGGATGATGAATTCTCCCTCTCGACTGCTATCTCTTCCATCCTGAAAGATCTTGATGCTTCCATAGAGGGAGGTTTCGAACCTCCCATGTCCCGGCGCACACCTCTAGGAGCCATTGAAAACGTAGCTGATGATGCATGGTCCAGATCAGGCTCAATGGGTGTTTGGAGTGCTGATGGTGAGCAGGAGACCTGCAGATACTTCGAGGCCACAGCTTCAGGCAGCCTGGAGTTCATGCGCTCCAACTACCTGCAGGACGTCACCTTAGATAACCTTTTCCTGGATATTGACACTTCTGTTTTTGAACCGCCAAGACTGGGGGCGCAAGCTCTCTCTGTCTCTACCACTGATAAGATGATGAAGCACCTATACTCCTGGCCATCCCCTTCCTCGCCTTCTCATAGTCAGATGGCACGAGACCTTAACGAGCTGGAACAGAGTGGGAACATCCTAGTGAGGTCCTAAGAACGCCCTCATGCTTAGAGGGTGTGAAAAGCTTCCTAAACATTATGAAACACAGTCACTGCATCATTACATTTTTTTGCACAGAAAAATGTGCATTGTGTAGAAGAATCCTATTACTTATGGAATTTAAAAAATGTTCTTCCCTTTGAAGTTGTGTATATCTTGTTTAGCATAGGCTTGCTTAGGTGCCGTTTTCTTGATATAAATTATAGAAGTGCTATTAATTGAAGGACAAAGGTGACGTGACAGTTAACATGGGATTAACCTGTCTAGTTTTAGTGGTAAGAAGGGGTACATAGTGTGTCCCTAACCAAGGCATTCTCCAAGAGGTCATAATGTTACATCATTAGGAACACTAACTCCAGCGGCACAGAGATGTTGTCTCTGTTCCTTTTTGTTACAACTCTGAACCATAGATTGAAGGTAGTCTTTATGGCAGAAACCCAGAATGGTGAGTCAAGTTTGTTATGTATTTCTGACAGTTTAGGTTTTTGTGTTGTGCTACCTCACATAGAAGAATGACTATATATTTTGTATCTTTCTCAATATTCACAGTTGTTAGTAAATTGTTCCTTTCTCATGGAGTGGCTCTTTCTGCCATCATAAAACACATGTTCATTTCTTCAGTTTACACTCTGTATGGAAGTGCACATAGACGGCGATATTTGAACTTGAATTGTGG
The DNA here is from genome assembly GCF_902362185.1 of Chanos chanos. Taxonomy (NCBI): domain Eukaryota; kingdom Metazoa; phylum Chordata; class Actinopteri; order Gonorynchiformes; family Chanidae; genus Chanos; species Chanos chanos. The sequence continues at coordinate 24,383,424 of NC_044496.1, forward strand.
AAACTGAATAGGAATAGGGCGTATATTTTATAACGTTTCAAGTCTGGTTCATTAACATATTATCCATACATGCAATTGTGATTTTAAGGCTTTTATTATATGTCTATTTAGATACACCCATTGTTTTGAAATTTTGTTTGTTTCAAGCATGGTTTAGCTGAAATACTGACATTTCACTTTTGTTAAATGATTATGACATTTGAAAGGAGATCTGTACTGTGTAGCCTACTATCCTTTCAAACAGACTAGTTTGACCGTTTTACTGTTGTGATATCCCACTTGGTGCTTCTATACAAAATTTATTTTTTACATTATACAAATGCACTTTGCTTTTGAATTAAACTTGTATTGTTTAGAACGGACTGGTAGAGCAGCATCCTCTGTCAAAGGACTTAAACCAAGTTAATGTTGGTGATTGATATGACATTTGAATCAATAAAATTAAATATATTAAAGATTAGATTATGAAGAATTAGCATTTCGAGGGGTTACATGAGGGCAATTGTTGTAAAGGGAAAAGAGTTCTATGCAAATGTTGTATTACTTTTCACTAAGTTTTTGAAATAAAGATAACTGGCTGACTTCCTACTGAATGGTATAAGATCCACTTACTGCCACCTTGTGGTTGGTCTGTTGGTCATGAAGCTGATTTTTAGACTTTGTTAGACTGTAAAAGAGGGCCACAGTGAGTTTTTCTCACAACCTGAAGTGTCACGCTGAGTTATCTAGACATTCAGGCTACAAGGGTTCTGTTTTTTCATCCATAAAAATAAATGATATCTACCAGCATGCTAAAATCATACATATGTTAAAGGTCTTAGTAATCAAGCCACCACCTGTTTGCTCACTGAAACAGAAGCACAGACAACCCTTGTGTCAAAGTATACGACTTGTAGAACACTGTTTTTTAAGCCTGTCCTTAATGGCAATATTTGTGAGCAAAGGGCTGCTGAGAGTGTTGGAGCTTCCAGCAACACCCTGTGTACAAGACCTAAATCACCAGTTAAAGTGGACATTGGTCAGGAACTGCTACAGCCCAATTAATGGTCCCTTGAACCAGAAGAAAGAAAGTTCATTTTAACATAAATACTTCAAAAAAAATGTTTTTGTTGATTGTTTACATCCTACTGATTTAAAACTTATCGTGGGGTATTTACCCTTTATAGAATATACTGGTATATGTTTATCATGTATAGGAAGCATATTTCCAACCAATTATTTATTATTTGCTGTACTGGTGTTTAAATCATTTTTGTTGACAAGTAGTAATACTTCATTTAGAACACAAACATTAAAATAAGTAGTCAATGAACAAGTGACAATTGGTTTAATTCATTTTGTTGTGCACATATTTTGTTCCTGAAATGTTCAATTTGGCATTATGTAATCATCCATTATCCCGTGTCATCGTACAGAAACAGAAAAATCGATAAAGAAACAATATACAGAATTCCACTAAATATGATCTTTTAAAAAAGACATTTCTATTATCAAAGGAGCAAATCCAAACATACATGCTTAGATGAGGTCCTAAAATATAAAGTGCATTTGATTAATTTCATGTTTCTGAGAAGACAGTCCACTCCATTCTAAAATGCATGGTATTCTAACACTAGCACTGGCTAAACGCTCTCTTGTAAGTCATTTAACCTCCTGTTCTGAACATATTTACAGTTCACCTAAAGTGAATACAAATTGTGGTCAAAGAAACTGAAATGAAAAGTCTTGAAAGAAAAGCACATACCATAGTTTACAGGACTGAGGTCAAGGAGAACTAGGATTGGTAAGTATACTGGGGAAGACTCCTTAGTTAAATGGTACATAACTAGTTTACAGTTACTAACAGACAGATATGTAGAACTCAACAGAGAGGTTCTCTCTAGTTTGCTGTGACATGTTGTAAAAAACAAACAAACAATAATAATAATAATAGTAATAATACAGAGCCCCACAGACTAATGCACCCTTTGGCTGTGACAATTTTTTTTTCTTACAACAAAGTCATCAGTACTCCTCATATCTTCAGCATGGTTCATGGGCGGAAACCATCCAAAAGAAACCTCAAACCTTGACCTGACCTGTCCTGAGGTGCTGTAGTGCATTTTAAAAACGTGATCAAGAAGACTGACAGAGGCTTCCATGCTAGGGCAGCCACACCAGACAGCAGTCTGTTTGCCATGTAATGATCAGGGGTTTCTGCGTGTGCAGGTGATGGCAACTCAGACCTGTCATCACGTCGATCACAATGACTCAGAAAGATACAGGAAGCAGAAAGAAAAGTGCTGCTTGTGTTTTTTGTGTGTGTGTGTGTTTTTATTTTTTTTTATCTGTTAATGGAGTTGTAGGACACTTGAGAGCCAGGATCCAGAGGCTCTGAAGATACTTTGTCGGCTTCAGGTGGATCTTCATCTACCTTGTCTGCTACTATGGGCTCTTTGTCCTCCTCATCCTCATCGTACTGGGGCAGGTGGAAGAAGGCCGTCAGCCCGTGCAAGTCAGCCAGTTTGTGAAACGTGCGCAGCACCAGGAACATGAACATCAGGCCCACAAACAAGTAGACTAAGGGATGAAAAAAAAAAAAACAGCAGTGAGAAAGATTGACTGAATGATCATTTAAGCATCTCAAAGTAAGAGTGCTGATCTAGAATTAGCTCCTACTGGTTCATATAATTTCATTTCTTAGAGCTATGACAGGCAGGCACAGGCTGATCCTAGACCAGCACTCTCACTCTGAAAAATGTAATATGTACAATCCCAAGCGTGCAAGTACAAGACCAGTGGGTTTTGTTACACGACAACACACAACCACTACAAGTTCCCATTCTCTTTTTCACATCTTGCATCCTTTTTTTGGGTTGTTTCAAATCATCAAAATTTTTTTGAAAAAACTATGTTAATAATTTGATGACCGAACTGAGTTGAGAGAAAGTGCTGTTATTTTCTTATTCTCTCTTTAAGCCAAAATAATAACTTTTGTCTCCTAGTTTCAGGAAGCCTGTGTGATCATGAGCCTGCATGATTCAGAGCAAGTCTGTACTGTACAATGTTCATCACATGGCTGTGATATGTTCCCACACTGACCTAATGCAATTCTTTTCTGTTAATCCTCTTTGGAAGTGAACACTTTCAAACAAGGCATATTGATGAGATCTGACCTACATTCTGTAACTTCAGTCATCATTATAAAATGCTCAAAGCTTGGAGGCCTGACCAACTTCACAAGCATATCACAAAGAAAAAGGAAAAAACCACCAGAAATAAGCATAGACTTTGTAAAGCCACCTGAGAACATAGGTTTTTTCAGCTTATGAGAAAGCCAATATCGCAGCTAAAGACTATTTGACATATTTGATATTAACCAATCATGGAAGTGGTTGATGGCTTAGCACAGGTCATGAATCTGAATATTTGTTCAAAGGTAAAACCTACTCAAGAGAGGAGTGTTTCGGAGGACAAAAACACACTCTTTCAGCCTTAAGTGAATAAGTACTCACAGTCATGCTGTGGCTAATTGAATCTCACACGTTTATGCCATGCAGCTCTCTGTGCACCCCAAAAGAGTTCACACTTACAAGCAAAAACCACCCCGTAATTATGGGGAACACAAAACTTAACATGCGAAGACAGAAACGGTTTCATGACTGAGGTTTATGCTGGCTCCTCTATAAAAAGTAATCGCATCTTTAGCAAATGCCAAAGCAGTAACCAGTTATATACAACAGTTGTATCCTTTCTCTTCAATAAAGCTACACACATTCTTAACTGTATGAGCAGCTTTGTTGAATTATCACGTGTATCCTGTTAATAAGAGACCATGTGTGACTCACTTGACAGAGAGACCAAAAAAACATGGGTGTTTCATAAAGGAGGTGTGAATGTAGCCTGAGCAGAGAGAATGTGTCAGACCCATAGGGCACGACAGAACAGCTCATGACAGCCACACATTCTACTCTCCATTCATAATTGGAGGAGGTGTGAGGCATCTGACTGCAGACTTCAAAACTGTTCAATCAAATTAAGAGTGTGTCTTTATCAGGAAGACGTTGATTTGTTCCGTTTTATATTTCATTTGTTCATACGTATTCAAATTTTCAGCACACACACACACACACATTAATCTGTGAATACCCTAAAACCGAGTCTCTTACCCATTACAGAGATCTTGTAGAGGGGTCGTAGCTTTTGGCCTTCCTGCTCCCCTGGCACAAAGTCTCCTAGGCCAATGGTGCAGAGTGAGATGAAGCAGAAATAGAAGGCGTCCAAAAAGGACCACGACTCCTCAATAGCACTGAACACCATGGCAGGCACCACAAAGAAGCAGAAGACCACTAGGATGAGCAACACAACAAACTGTGTGACACTGGCAGTGCGGGGCTGCCAGCCTGCCTCGCGCTGGCACACTGCAATCGGCCTGTACGTCAGCAGGTGCATGAGTCGCTGGACACAGACCGTGAGCACCAGCATGGTGAAGGGAACACCCAGCAGTGCATAGACAATGGAGAAAGCCTTCCCTGAATCAGATAGTGGTGTGGTGTGGCCATACCCTTGAGAGAGGGAGAGAGGTACATATGAGCTACTAGCATGAGAAGATAAATATAATGTGCATGAATGGTCAGTACTCCTTTCTATGTTGTGTTTAACAGTCATGACACAACTAATTTGTCTGACACAAATAATGATCTGCTTCAATGTGGGTTTATCATCCAATCAGAAGTTTGACTTGTTAAACCAGAAATTCCATGGAACATCTGTTGTGCAGCATTTCTAGTTATTTTAAACAAGGTTTGTATACTTTCATATTACAGTTCCTGACTGTGAATACACTCTATTGACGAACTCCAGTGCAAAGATAATGAGGAAATACCTCATTTCGATGTACCCCAGTCCAAACACGAGAGCGCAGAATGAAAGAAAGTCTTTATAAAATAAAGCAGGTCAAAAACAACTGACACCCCTGCCCCCTCTCCTCCTCCACCTCCCAGAGAGGCCTACTAGAGAAAAAAGCTTAAAGTGTGCCTCCCTTTCAAAGCCTCACATCAGACTCCAGGGATGAAGGAGGAACCAAGCAAAGGTCCATTAAAAACTTGTCTAAAAGGCATTCAAATGAACCCTGACATACACAAACAATTGTAGGAGAGCTGTAAAGGAGTCATAGTCACAGTATTGTCAAGCCTGTACCTGAGAGACATAGACAGTGTACAGTGTAGCATGTACCATGTCTTATTTGAATACTCTGTGTATGGTTTTGGTGCCTAAGTAGACGTGTGTTTCCTGTTTCCGTCAAAATACCAGAGAAACTTCATGTACAGTTCCTTTTTCAGTATGCCTGAATTGTAATGCGCTTGAAATGAACTCGCAAAGGTAACTCAAACTTGTGCACAGATGGAAACACGACAGACAATCACATATAATATACCTTTATATAACAGTACCTCAGTCAAACAGATGAGCATACCGCAAGAATGCATGTGGAGAGCCTACTCGTTCCTTATTAGATAAACAAGTGTGTGAGGAAATGATGACGCCTTGCACGAATTCTGGATAAAATAAACACCTAAGCGAGCACTGCAAACACAAAAGGCATACGAACCCCACCCTGAATATATTACGAGTATAACCTATATCGTGCTCGCACACTGTATCCGGACTAAATATATTAACCCAATAGCGAAACTGATAATGCAAATTGTGATGCTACACGTCTGGTACAGATGTATAGAAAGATCCCTCGACATTCAAAGCATGTAATCAAAGGCGTCACTAAATAAGCAATTGTCCAGTATAACAAAAATGTGTATCTCCCATGATATCACGGACAGTAGCCTTCTTTTCTCAATGCTAAACAAAGCCACACAAGTGTACAATGTGAGCGTCTTGAAGATACCATTCCGTGCAACTGCTGAAAGTCAAGGTTTGAATAAATTTAAAAGGAAGAGGTCTTTAATTCCTTCGTGCATTAAAACATTCTGAAACTTCAGAGTAGGCCAAGTGAAACATTCTGAAACGTCAGAGTAGGCCAAGTCAGAAATACCATCGATGCCCATACAGTTCCTGACTACAAAATAGGAGCTCTGGACATTGTTTTTTCATTTGCCCCCAGCCCCCAAAAAAGCGGTACGTGGCATCAGCCGTTCGAGGTAAAATGTATATTCCCAAGTAACCTAATTTAAAGGGTAATATATCAATAAAAAGTCATTTAAATAGCAAAGGAAGAATATTCCTCGTCGCGTAATTCAACATGTTTGTACAATTAATCAAGTTACTCTGTAGAGCTTCTAAGGAAACGTTTCAAATTTCTTTTGTTGGAGTTACCTCTCCAACATTAAAAAAAACGGCGTTTAGATGAAAAGAACGCAGTGGTGACATCCTTTGAGATCTTTGATGCTATTGTTCATTTTGTGTATTCTGGGGTATAGCTGCGAACATTTTATCACAGAAGAAATGAAAACGTAGATTTTATAGCGTTATTCCCCCACAAAAATACCCACACATCTACCGTCCACTTACCCACTGTTGTAACTAATGTATTTGCGAAAAACAAAGAAGAAGCAAGATCCCAGTTGGAATTCACAGATGCATTTCGAAGTATTGACACTCCATATTTGTTAGCCTTCAAAACTTTTTCCAAAAAGTTTTCTAGTGCTGTAGCATTAACGCAGCTCTGATTCAGAAACTGTGCCTTAAGGGTGTTAAGATCAGCTTTTAAATTCTCCTCTACGGGTCGCTCGATTGCCGAGAACACAAGCCCTCCGAGTAACAGGTAAGTAATGTAAAACAGAATAAACCCAGCAAGCAAAAGGCAAGACTTATTAGAATTGGACATAGCTGACTATGTTGTGGAGGCATCAGGCAGCTACTTCACCGCAGATCTCCTCACTGTTTGTTCTGCTCTAATTGAACTCCACCCTCTGCAATCCTCCACCTACTCCCAAACTTTGGCCAGGAAATAGATTTGATACGCACAAGAAAGTTGAAGCCACTTCTATTAGAAGAGTTTTAAGATCCCGCCTCACCCAGAAAATGTGTTTATGAAAAGCAGCCTTCTATTATGCTTCTAGGGTAAGCAATAGTGTGTACACGGATACAAAGTCGGGACGTTTAACATGGAAATAAATGCATTTTGCTCTGTGCACATTTTGCACCTCACCAGATGTCCGCATTACCACAACTTTGCATCCTTTTTAGGCGCCTTTTTCAAGACAACACTTTCATGTGATTAACCTTGAGAGCAAGTCACATGGAAACACGAGAGGCAGAAAAGTAGCTGGAGAATCGCTTCTAGCCTTTATTATCTCTGTCAATATGTTTTGCTCATGAGATAACCAGAGTTACACTGTCTATAATATGATCCACCACGAGGTCGTGCGGGGACACGAGTGTAAAAACACACACACACAATGTAGCGTTATCTGGTTATACACGCAGATCTCTCTGACTCAACAGTTAAGCAATTAACCAGTTCGGCGCCAAACTTCCTTTTATTTTCAAGACACGGGTCCGTTATCTGATTGAATACGAAATCATCATTTCCCAACCTGACACCCACCTGCAACTAGCCGCATACCTATGCAATTACTATCATGTGTGTACAGTTCCAGTGAGAGCAAGATCGAGGTTTGGGCCTGCCTTTTTCTCATCTCTGAAGTCACACAAATTACGCTTCTAAGTGGCCCCGACCAGGCAGGGGGAAAGGTAGGAGTGAAGAGAGATAAAGCGTCATCCACAGGCTTTATTCTCGTTTTCACAATCAAATAACATTTTGACAAGCTTATTTTAAAATGTGAAGATTCATCGTTTCTCTCAAGAACTCAGAAAATATTCTTTTTATCTGTGAGAATTTCATGTTATAGTAAAAATGACATATCATAGTTTTATATTTGGAACAAGAGAAACAATGGAAACAATAGAACAACAAGAAGAAAAAAAAATCTCACTTTGAGATGATTTTTTTTTTTTTTGTATTTTTCTTTTTAAGTTCAAAACTCATTTTAGAGTTAATTTGCCCACACTGATGTTACACAAGTTTTGCGAAATCTAAAACTCACATTTGGGTTTTAATGGGCAGGAAAAGAACTTTAAAAAAAAGTCTACGGGATATAAACATGAACAATCCTTCATGATGAAAAAAGAAATTAAACACTGCTGTATTTTTGGACAAATTTTTGTGTTTTAAAACAAAGAAAATATGATGAACTATGAATCTTTCAAGTCCCAATGCCAGAGTGCCCGTCATAAATTTTTCACATTTTTTTTGCATTTGGACTCTGCACTTGGACAACTGGCAAAAGATGGAGAAAGCCTTCAGCTGGTGTGCATCATGCATTTCAAATACTGATGGCTTTCATTTATTCTGCAGTTACATCATTCAGCAGTGAACATCTCTGAGGTTTTTCAAAATTTCTGCTGAAATGCATTGCTGCAGCTGTTGCTGCAAAAGAATGGAAATAGTCAAGAAAAGTGACATACTGATTTACAGAAAACACATAAAACTTAAAAGATAATACAGAGCGTGGAATTCTGCTGAATCTACAGCTATATTTGTCATTAAATGTCCAATGTGTCATTTTGGGAGGGACAGCAGAGGTCTGAGGAGACTTCAGGAGGTTGGGTTTCATATTAGGCCATTATGTTCCTGTTGAGGTCATAAGATAATCTCCTCTTAACTGTGGAGACTGGCTCCTGGTTGGATGTGGGAAGTTCAGGAGAAATCCGCTCATTGGCTGGCAGAAAGTTAACCGCTTGCTCCTGCATAGACAGTGATTTGATTACATAATTATATGTGAAACTAGTACAACTAGACACAGTAAGAGAACTGTAGTTACTTGTATGAGCTGACCTATGTAACTGGGCCTTTACTGCTACTAGCTTTTCCTTACTGACTTGTAACGAGCATTTTACAGTGTAATGATTAATGTTCCACATAACACACTTGGCATATCAAAAAAGGAGGTCTCAGTGACTGTGAAATGTGACAAATTAACTCACTGTGTTTAAACAGTTCAAGTGCAAAGATTGGAGGAGGAGTTTCTGGGAAAGAGACTCTGCCCCCTTATACTTCACATCAAGTATTCTCTCTAGGTCTTGGAGGCCATCCAGTAAACTCTTGTCCCTAGTGACACACATAGCAAGGAAAATGACATGGAATTTTACAGCACAACACAAAGGACTCTCAGTATTTTTTTCAGTGGTAAGAGTGTAATTGGCATTATAATGCACCATTTCATCCTTTTAACACCAGGAACTAAACATGTGAAATGTTAATTTAGGGCATTGGCTCTGGCTCTTTACACTTGGAGTTGAGCAATTGCTGTGCAGTAACACATGATGAACCACCACTGCCTGAGATATAATTCTGCAGGAACTCATTTTAACCACAAGATGGCACTGTAAATCAATAGTACAGGACAGAGGAAAAAAATAGATGGTTGAAACACTTAAGCCGTATGGCTTGCTACCTGTTCACAGCATCAGTGGTAAATTATACTTGAACAACAGAGTGATTGTATTGCTCTACCTAACGAAAAAGATTATTTTTGCTCTAGTTTTCATGCTGGGTTATACTGACATTTGAGAACCTACTTTCAAGTAACAATGTCAGTTGCTCTCGTATTACATACCTATGGTTTGTTGCTGTGCTCTGTTCAGCTGACTGCTGTAAAAGTTGTTCTAGTGTTGGAATGTAGTCAGAGTCTCCAGAAGAGGGCAGAACAGAGGGAAAGGCCTCAAGAAACACGCTGTGCTGAACACAAAACAAGAAACAGAACAAGAAAGGTAAAATATTTAGAATTTATTTGATAATGAAAATATGTTAAGTGCAATACCTATAATTATTGTCCTATATTTGCATCACACATCTTCATATAAACAGGTCTGTAATGCTGTTCAAATATGTTCACATTCACACATAGCCTGTATTAACATCCAATGAGCGCGAAGATATGAAGATTTCATAACTATAACTTCAATTATACATCATCATTCCAATTATATATCATCACTCCGTTTAAAAAAGGAGAGCAGAAGAGATGACTTGTAGTATTCATTTAGAAGGAATAAGACAAGGTTTCAGCTTTACCACATAATTACAAGAGGTTTGAAATCTGGCGCTTGTGTTCTCCAGTGCAGATGAAGGCCACCACTGGCCTCCAGATGCAGTCTCCAGACCTTCCCTCAGACTGTTAATCTCTTGGGTAAAAGCTGTCCACTTGTCTTCTGATCGATGAACTGGATGTTCCATCCAATCAGAAGTCCAGGATATGTGTTTATCTGCTAAATTGTAGTTTGTAATCACTGTTAGGAAATATGAGCACTCTTGCTAGAGATAAATTATAATCTCACATGCACTCTGTGAATATTTTCATATCTATATATTTTAAAACTAGTTAAAATGCACATTTATTTACCCTACAACTTTATAAATTCCTACTCTCACAGTGACCAAATTAAAAATACATATGGATTGAAAATGCATGCCTGTTGATGTTTAACTGTACAAGTTCAAGTTTATGTGGATTCCAGTATCACTAATTAAGGTTTCAGTGGGCTTTACTTGCCCACAACAAACAAAACAGGACAACACGTAAAATGTTACAACATTTGGTTTTCTGAAATTAATGACATGAGTTTTGTTTTTCAGATACTCAACATGTTACAGATACAAGTTAAGCCAAGTTTGTCCCAACATCAAAAACAAAGAGAGCTTTTGCTGGATATTTGTAAAAAGACCCTGAACTGTAGCTGTAATGTTACATTTAAAAGAATCAGCTGCTACGCAAATGATCTACTTTGAATGACCTGATTTCAAAAATGAATTTAAGATTTGAACTTTTTGACCTATTGGTGTATGCAACTTCTTCCTAAAACACTATATTGACTAAAGTAAAGAAAAAAAGTCATCATAAGTGGACAGAATCACTTTTTAAGAAGCATGTTTTGTGAAAACCCATGAACTTTTTACAGATACTTTGAGTAAAGATATCATTCAAACAGCTTGGTTTGATGGGTAGTGTATATGCCTTGAAAAACAGTGGCCCACAGTTGTATGATGGTGATACAGGTCTCCATGGAGATAGGTAGAAATTAGTCCTCCTCATACTCCTGTGGCTTTAACCGGGCCTCTGTCCCTTTAACACGTCCATGTGCCCCCAGGCTAACACAGACTTACAGGCCAAAGCCGGCAGAGAAGGGAGTGAGAGCTGCGTTCCCAGCAGCGCTTTAAATAATTAATACCTTCTCATGAGTTTGGGGGTAGAGAGGGGGCTTTGAAGTATTCAGGTCAAACCTGACAAGCTGATTAATACTGGGTGCAAAGGGACAGTAAGTCTGTCTGCTGGTGCATGCAAAAACAAAAGACCTGTTCCTTTCTGTGAGTAACATTGGGAACTGTTAATGTTGCATTTTGTTACTAAAGTTTATTCTAAATTGACAGCAAAAATTAGTTTAAAATGGTCAAAGGAGTCCCGCATAGTTTTAAACCAGCTGTTGTCAAAGTTGGAAAGCAGTAAAGTTAAACGACTTTTTGCGGTTCAGTATGACTTACCGTTGCCATCCCCTTTGGCACAAGGCACTTGGTGGAACTCTGTGAAGCCATCCTCCCACAGTTGTTGCTCTCCTGCTTGCAAGAAAACTCCAAACTCATCCTCCACCTCCTGCCCCACATCGAAACATCTCCCGTCAGTGGCCACCTTGCCCTCGTCCTGGACACTTTCCTGCTCCTGTTGCTGTAAGTGCAGCAACACTGGTTTGGCTCCACCTCCTGTCCCCGTCTTCTCCCTCTGTTGGACTGGGAGGGCCGTTGCCATAGATCCCAGTGGAAGGGGATTAGTCAGGGTGTAAGCAGTAGTGACTGTGAGTGTGTCCAGGCCTTGTGAGGGAGATTTGTTAGGCCAGCCCACTTCAGCATCCCCACATTCACTGCTTTCTCCTTCCAAACTCCATTGCTCACACATTCTCTCAAGCTCCTCAGGCTCAGGCTTGTGTCTTGCCTGTTCCCAAAACTGCCCTGCATCCTCCTCCGGCCTGACATTCCCCACTGAGTCTTGGTCCTTATCTCTCTTAGGGCTCTGAGGATGATAGCCTTTCACAGTGTACTTGTTCTCATAGGCAAGCAGCTTTGTTCTGGTCAGCTCCAGCTTCTCTTGATGATTGCTGTTGGATGCTGCATCATTAGAGCAGGTCTTACTCATGTGGAGAACCATGTTTCCCTTCAGATGACAAGAATATTCATCTGCCACCAGGCCACTTCTAGATTTACTGAACTCTGTGTCTTCTTTGTTGTCTTCAACAGGAGTAGGCCTCCCGTTCTCTAAAAGACCCTTTTTACAACTTACTTCATCACTGGAGCTCAGTTCAGTCTTTGTCTGCACATATGTGTTGACAGTTACTCCACCGGCACTAGTATAATTGCTGCTGATTGCTGTGTCAGAGCTCTCCTTCAGCAGGCTGGACTCTGACCTGGGTGGGTGAAGACTGTCTTCCTTGCCCTGCTCACACCAGTGAGATTGGTCAGACTGCCCTGCAGGGTCGCTCAGAACGCTACTGCTCTTATGTCTGTCTGCTGGCCTGTGGGACTGCGGGCTCTGCCTTTCTGATGCCCCTCTGACCAGATGTTGCTCCAGTATATCCACTTGAGAGTTCCTTTTGTCTCCATGCTGTTCTGACAGCCCTGAAGGGAAGACATCTTTCCGACTTCGTGCCTCTGCACGCTTGTCAGTTGAACGAACTGCATTAACAGACTTCCTCCACTTTCGGACTGACCTCGGCTTCACCTTAAAAACTCCTGCGTTTTGATCTCCATCATGGTTGCCATTTTCCCCCTTTGAGCAACTTTGAACCTCTCCAACTGTCTCCTCCAACCAGTTCTCCAGGAGTGCAGGTTGAGTCTGGGGAGCTACTGCACAGAGATAGCTACCCCCCTCGGCTTTGAGGAACAGGCAGTGTGTTTGAGTCTGTCTGCCTCCCTGTGAGGCCTTTAATGTTGCCACAGTGACCAGAGCACCGAGACCACTTTGTCGGACCCCTGTAGTTCTATGGCTAGAGGAAGCTGAGGTGTCTGACTTCTGCTTATAACTACTTTTTGGTCGCACTGACCATGTCTGGTATCTACTGGCATCTGCCAGCTGCTGCTGAAGCGAGGGGGCAGCCATTCTCTTGCTTTTGGCACAGGTTCCGCTAACCACCCATGCCCGAAGACCTTTGATTAAGGGCAGACCCCAAAACTCCAGGTGACTTTTGAATGGGATGCTGCTTTTCTGGCACTCTTGGAGGACCTCCCTATGGACATGGGCCATCTCAAGGCATGGGTAGTTGTTGTTGTTGTTCTGCTGTAGCATTATTGTGGGTCCTGTGAGGTTTGTATCACGTGCTGGGGATGTAAAGACACAAAAGTAAGGTGACCCCTCACAGAGAAGGAGCGCTATCTGGGTAAAGCATTAGAAATTTACAGTTACTTACAGTTTTTGAGTAGATGGTGTCAAAATATTTATGACACTTGTCTGCTTGTGTTTAAGTATATAAAATATCTTTAATAAGCCTTATGAATGTGAGACCTAAAGCTTTTTATTTAGTGTGAAAATAGTTGTTGTAGATGTCCAATATCCCAAATGCCCCTGTGAAATACAATTCTATATTCAGTAATACAGTTCAGGATGCGCTATATCTCTACTCAGACTCTGTTCAGGTTTCCTTACATTTTTTTAAATTAAACCAATACACAAACATTGCAGCATTTTTTGGCCTGATAGCCTATAATAGCTTTGATGTGAACAAGGACAAATAATAGCGTCGGGTCACCCAACCGTGAATGTTGTGTTACAGGCTATACGTAAACTGAAGTACGTGATCACTGCACTTAAGAGGGTCCTGAGAACCCATGACAATGTACATGTCTCGGTTGACGAAACAGTCTGTGATCATGAAGAAGCCACTGCATCAATTTGCGTTTAGGGTGTGTTAGACCACGCGAAATGTTGACACCAGATTATAAAGCTTTTTATAATCATTATTTGTCCACCAGTCTGTCCTAATGATTTCTTCTTACCTGTGTAAATCTCCGGTCATGCTCATCGCCCTGTGACGATCTCACGACTCAGAAGATGACTCAAATTGTCGTGTGTTTGACGATATTCAATTTTTTAACCTTCATCTTATTCTTCAAGGATGGCTTTTGAACTCAGAATCGTATCCATCTTACCAAAATATCTAATGTAAGCGATTCTTGTGTATTCGTTAGCCTCCATGTTCCAGCCATAATAATGGATTAAAATTAATTTTAGAACAGAAATCTTGCCTGGTTTTCCTAGTCCCTCTGAGCGTTACGTTACTCCTCCGTGTCTCACGTTAGCGTACCCGCTATTGCGGCCCTTCTGCTTAGCAATGAGACGCAAAGCTGCAGTAATACAGTGTGTATGCTCAGTGGCCAAATTTGACGGCAGCACATACGCGTGCGTCGATTCTTGAGCGCGTTCACACACGTGCTTGCGCGTGTGTACGCTAGTTCAAAGTTATGCACAGATTTATGATACTAGGAATATCTTGACCTGGATTAAAAATAAAATTGTATATATTTTTTTCAGTAGACATATTTTAGAAATTGAAAAAGGAAAAACTGAATTAGCTTGGTTGTCCAGCCCATGTATGACAGCTATCCTAAACTACTCTAAGTTCACTTAGGTGCAAAGAGGCGCCCATTGGGCCAACACTTCAATTAAAATTTCACTGGTTTCAGTATATTTCCTCTGCTAAACGATGCCTTTTGTTTCATAATGACAACCATTAATAACAATCAGTGTCAGATCAGTTATTTGCATAGCTGTTCTTAATTATCATTTTTTAATTTTAATACAGAGCTATGGTTTTGTTTGGCTGACAACATACTCTTACTCGTGATGGCTCGTCCATATACTCTTGTTTTTTTAAAGCATAAACACTGCCAAAATGAAACGGAGTTTACAAAACTACCACACAGAAATACAATTGACAAAACTATTTTGAGTATTAATATTTTTATTCATTCTTTCTTTTTCTTAAGTCCATTTAAATAATGTTTCATCCCCCCAAAAAAAGATGAAAGATGAGAAAATGCATAGACATGCTAATTAGCTTCAACCTCTCTTTAAAAAAAATCTATACAAGAAAAATCCAACCTTGTACTTTTCAAGTCCCATGACATCAACTGATCATCCATAATGGGGGGCTTAATTTAAATAAATCTATGTGATGTGAGAACAGACATTAAAAATAATACAGCATGTCTCACACATAGTCTTATAACATGCTGGTACTCAGAACATTACCGGTTATCATTATGGTAAATATTTATGTGACTCAGTGTGAAAACAAACCAATTTTGTCAAACAAAAAACAGTAGTATTCAGTCTTAACACATTTAAACAGCTGAAAACATTTTTTTTTCATTATCAGATGTATTCTCATTTTTAAAGCATTAGCAAGTAAATATAAGCCCCCCACAGATCAAATGTGTAAGTCTGATCAATATAGGTCATTTAAGCTCAGGATAAAAGCAGTTTTGATTTTCACAGTTTATTTCTAATTATGTCAAAACACATTGTTTGTGCTCAATACAAACAGGCAAAGCAAGAGGCAGGGAAGCGCACGTCATTCAAAAATCTGTAACGCATAAACAAATGCATTAAGGTAATAAATTGCCTGCCACTAACCAAATCATAATTTGGAATTTACAATCATTTAGGTCAAAATCATAACACTCCTGCATAATTCACTCATTTCAATGTTATTATCTACAGAAAATGTGAGTGCTCCTTCACCTTATTTTTACAACAGCACAGCCTATTTAAAAAAGAAATGACAACAAAGTAATTACTCACTAGAGAACAGCGAGTGATTTGTTGAATTCAAATAAGACATTTTCTACAATAAATAGTACTACCATATGTTGCATTTGTGTATTTACTGTTAATGCTCAGATTGGAGCCAGAAAAATATTTAAATAGATTAAATAAAAAATAAAGTACAGAGTACAAAAACAAAATAAATGGTGACATATTAAAACATATAGAAAAGATCACGCTCATTTCCACTCAATTCAGGAGCTCCACTGTGATGGTGAACTGCGCCCTTTAGCTGTTTCACGTTCTGTTACTGTGTGTTTTGATGACTTTGTCACCACTGTAACAGTTCCCTCTTTGGTGGTGGTGACTACATGCTGTGTGGATGTCTCCAAAGTAGAAAACTCTAGCCGTGGCATCCTGATATGGATGCCTCCGGAAGCTTCTTCACCAGAGCCGTGGAGAGAGGACTTGCTTCCCTCTGGAGATCCCTCTGGCGTGATTTGGAGAATGCCAGGGGGGGTTAGGCTGACTTTCGGCACCTTGAAAAAGGCAGTCCCTCCACTAACATCTGCCCCCTGCTCACCGCTGTTGCCATGATCCTCATCAGTGCTGCACTCTGTTTTTCCTTGAGCCCTTCCTGAGAAAAATCCAGATGAATCCTTTGGCACTTGAGATTCTGATCCATCTCGCTCTGACAGCATCTCTGTTCTAGCCTTTGAGGACACCACAGTGCTGAGACTCCTCTCCTCTGTTTTCTCTGTTTTCTTTTTGAAACCAGGAAAGGTGATTTTGCTCAATTTTGTTTTCGTCTCCTTACTGTCTTTGCTATCCCCTGTAGACTCTTTTTGAACAAGTTTCATGCTAATTTCCAGGTGTTCTTCTTCACTGGTATCTTTTGTATATGGTGAAGCAAACTCTACCTTTGGCAGCTTTAACTTCCCAGACATGGTTCTGTCATCTCTGTCACCATCATCGTATTTCATAGCCGCTTTTTGAGTAACATCAAATGAGCCTGTCTTTCCAGGAGAGAATGTGACTTGGGGTATTTTCAACTTGCCCACCTTTGACTTTATTTCAGCATCTGCCTCCTCTTTGCCATTTACACCAGCTCCCTTTTCTTTTGAATGAGACTTTCTAAAACTTGGCTTCATTTTGAATTTTGGAACTTTGATTTTTTCCCCACTGGTCACTATATTTGCCTCTGGTCCTGAACTACTGGAATTTTCTGTTTGCTGATTTACCATAACAAACACTGCTTTCCTAACTTTAGGCATCCGAGGACCTTCATACTCAATGTCAGTGTCTCTGGACACTGAGGAGCCTTTTACCTCTGGTGATTTAACATTAAGCTGAAATTCAGGTGTTGCAATAGAGGGCAGAGCCACCCCAAACTTTGGAATTTTAAATGTGCTACTCCTGTTGGTATCTTCTTTTGCATCTTGAGTGTCAGCTTGAGTTGTCCCAAACTCAAAATCTATATCTGGTAATTTTGGTGCTTTGATGTCAATTTTAGGAAAGTTAAATGTCTCTGTGGTTGTCGCCTCAGTGGATGCAGAGTCTTTTTTACCTGTGTCTACCTTGCTTTTAATTGAGGGACCTGCGATTGCTACTTCAGGAAGTTTGATTTTAGGAAACCTGGAAGACAAGTCTGACTTTTCACCTGTAATTCCATCACTAACTTCCTCATCCACTTTTTCTATCTTGCCTACATCTTTCTCAAGTCCATGACTCTTCCCTTTAGGTTTTCCAATATGAAATTTTGCACCTTTTGTTTTTGGTGCCTCCGTTTTTTCAGAAGTAGCAGAGGAACTTAGGTCTATGTCAGGCAATTCAGTCTTCCTTCTATCATTTTTGTCCTCTTTTAATAAGCCAAGATCTAGCTCAAGATCTCCTTTTGGACCATGTATGTCTATGGCTGGCATTTTTATCCCCCAGTGTTGTCCCTCTTTGCGTGGATCAGAAGTTTCCAGTCCAAGTTCATCACTCTCTGTTGTTTTTCTTTGTGGTAAAGATATGTCTACTTTTGGCATTTTCATTTGAGGCATCTTGAATTTGCCAGATTCTCCCTCGGTTCCAGATCCTGGGGTGCGACTTTCTGCTGTTTTCACTTTTGGAATGGAAATGTCTACTGTTGGCATCTTGACATGTGGCATCTTTATTTTACCATGACTAGCATCCATGTTAATGTCTGAAGAACTTGAACCAGGTGATATATCATGTTTAATGCTAGGCAGCACAACATCTAAGTCAACTTTTGGCACTGATATGTCAATTGCTGGCATTTTGGGAATTTTCAAACTGCCCTCATAACTCCTGATATCGGCTTCGGATACATCTACTTCAGCTTTTGGAAGTAAATTTTCCTTCTCTGGAATATTTGCTGCTGGCAAGGATATCTCCACTGAGGGTATCCTGACCTTTCCTTTCATATCGTATTCTGCTTGTGGAACATTTAGATTAGTGCCCAAGTTTGGAAGTTTACCTTTAGGCCCTGTTATCTTTAGTTTGGGAAATCTGAGTTTGTATTTAGCTTTCTCATCTGAACTCTCCACACCAATTTCTGGTTTTGTGATGTCTCCTTTTCCCTTCTTTATCTTTATTTCAACATCTGGTTCAGCTGTGTCAGCATTCTTTCCAGGTATTCCAAAAGATGGGATTTTAATTTTGGGCATTTGTACTTTATTTTTGTTCTTCCCATCACCATAAACTTCAATAGATGGTGATCTTCTATCTATTTCTATGCTGAGATTTGAATGACCACTCTCTAAATCTGTATCTCCAGGTCTTGACTTATCTCCAAACTTGGGAAGTGAAATCTTTGGCATTTTTAGTGTCACATCTGGGACATCAAAACTTGCTCCAGAGGAGGGTCTGCCACCTTCTGCTTTTAGAAGTTCAATGTCCTCTCTGTCATTGCTCTGATCTTTTGAAAGACTAAAGTCCAAATCAACTTTAGGTGCAGATATGTCAACAACAGGTAGCTTGACATTAGGAAGTTTAATAGAACCACTGACACGTCCACTAGCAGGTATATTCACCCCAGATTTCTTGGTATCTGTATCAAGGCAATCTAAATCAGCCTCCTTAGACATTTTCGGAAGGGAGATGTCAACATCAGGGATATGGAACCTTGCACCTTTGCTTTCTGGTGTTTCAAGAGTAATTTCACTTTCAGAGGATTTCATTTTTGGGAGAGAAATGTCAAGTGTGGGAATGTCAAACTTCCCTGCTTTGCTCTTTTCACCATCAGAATCAATACGACCTTTTAATTCTCTGTTGGGAAGTGAAATATCAATAGATGGTATTGCAACTTTTCCTCCTTTGCTATCATGTCCTGTAATGTTTATCTCACCTTCAGGCAATTTCATTTTGGGAAGAGAAAGATCAATTTTTGGTATGTGAAACTTTCCATCTTGTCTAGAAGACCCATTGGCATCAATATCTCCTTCCACTTTTGTTTTAGGTAGTGAAATGTTGAGAGATGGTATTTGAAACATCCTGCCTTTGACATCGGGTCCCTCAACACTGATATCACCTCTTGCCGAAGTCATTGTAGACATAGAAATGTCCAGTTTTGGCGTCTCAAATATTCCTTTTCCAGAATCGCTCTGTATACTCATGTCTGACTCAACTTTTCCTTTTGGAAGTGAAATATCAATGGATGGCATGACAGATTTCCCTCCCTTGACTTCAGGTCCTTCAATATTCATTTTACCTCCAGGTAATTTGATTTTTGGAAGAGAAAGATCAATTTTTGGCATGTGAAGTTTTCCACCTTTTCCTGAAGACCCATCAACATCGATGTCTCCCTCCACTTTTCCTTTGGGTAGAGAAATTTCAATAGATGGCATTTCAAACTTCCTACCTTCAACCTCAGGTCCCTTAAAACTGGCCCCATATTCAGGTGATTTGATGTTGGGCATAGAAATATCAACTTTGGGCATTTGAAATTTTCCTCCTCTTTCAGTGTCACCTTTGAGCTCAATATCTCCCTCCATTTTTCCTTTCGGTAGTGAAATATCAATGGGTGGCATGGCAAATTTCCCTCCTTTCACATCAGTTCCTTCAACATTGATTTCACCTCTGGGTAGTTTTACTTTTGGAAGAGAAAGATCAATTTTTGGCATGTGAAGCTTTCCACTTTTTCCAGAAGCCCCATCAAGATCAATATCTCCCCCCACTTTTACTTTCGGTAGTGAAATATCAATGGATGGCATTTCAAACTTCCCACCTTTGACTTCCGGTCCCTCAGCACTGACTCCACTTTCAGATGATTTGATGCTGGGCAAAGAAATGTCAAACTTGGGCATTTGAAATTTTCCTCCTTTTGCAGATGGGCCTTCAATATCAATATCTCCCTCCATTTTTCCTTTTGGGAGGGAAATATCAATGGATGGCATATGGAACTTCTTACCCTTGCCTTCAGGCCCCTCAATTCCAAATTCACCTTCTACTGGTGCAAATTGTGGCATAGAAATGTCAACTTTGGGCATTTGAAATATCCCTCCTTTATCATTGTCACCTTTCAGCTCAGTGTCTCCCTCCACTTTTCCTTTTGGAAGTGAAATATCAATGGATGGCATAGCAAATTTCCCTCCTTTGACTTCAGGTCCCTCAACATTGATTTTACCTCCAGGTAATTTCATTTTTGGAAGAGAGAGATCAATTTTTGGCATGTGAAGCTTACCACCTTTTCCTGAAGGACTGTCAACATCGATGTCTCCCTCCAATTTCCCTTTGGGTAGGGAAATGTCAATGGATGGCATTTCAAACTTCCCACCTTTGACTTCCGGTCCCTCAACACTGACCTCACCTTCAGGTGATTTGATGCTGGGCAAAGAAATGTCAAACTTGGGCATTTGAAATTTTCCTCCTTTTGCAGATGGGCCTTCAATATCAATATCTCCCTCCATTTTTCCTTTTGGGAGGGAAATATCGATGGATGGCATATGGAACTTCTTATTCTTGCCTTCAGGTCCCTCAATCCCTATTTTGCCTTCTGCTGATGTTAACTTAGGCATAGAGATGTCAACTTTAGGCATTTGAAATATCCCTCCTTTTTCATTGTCACCTTTGAGCTCAATATTTCCCTCCACTTTTCCTTTTGGAAGTGAAATATCAATGGATGGTATGGAAAATTTCCCTCCTTTCATATCAGGTCCTTCAACATTCATTTCACCGCCAGGTAATTTCATTTTTGGAAGAGAAAGATCAATTTTTGGCATGTGAAGCTTTTTGCCTTTTCCAGAAGGACTGTCAACATCGATGTCTCCCTCCAGTTTCCTTTCGGGTAGTGAAATATCAATGGATGGCATTTCAAACTTCCCACCTTTGACATCAGGTCCCTCAACATTCATTTTACCTCCAGGTAATTTCATTTTTGGAAGAGAAAGATCAATTTTTGGCATGTGAAACTTTCCACCTTTTCCTGAAGGACTTTCAACATCGACGTTTCCCTCCAATTTCCCTTTGGGTAGTGAAATATCAATGGATGGCATTTCAAACTCCCCACCTTTGACTTCCAGTCCCTCAGCACTGCCCTCACCTTCAGGTGATTTGATGCTGGGCAAAGAAATGTCAAACTTGGGCATTTGAAATTTTCCTCCTTTCGCAGATGGGCCTTCAATATCGATATCTCCCTCCATTTTTCCTTTTGGGAGGGAAATATCAATTGATGGCATGGCAAATTTCCCTCCTTTCATATCAGGTCCTTCAACATTCATTTCACTGCCAGGTAATTTCATTTTTGGAAGAGAAAGATCAATTTTTGGCATGTGAAGCTTTCCACTTTTTCCAGATGACCCAGTAATGTCGATATCTCCCCCCACTTTTCCTTTCGGTAGTGAAATATCAATGGAAGGCATTTCAAACTTCCCACCTTTGACTTCTGGTCCCTCAGCACTGACCTCACCTTCAGGTGATCTGATGCTGGGCAAAGAAATGTCAAACTTGGGCATTTGAAATTTTCCTCCTTTTGCAGATGGGCCTTCAATATCGATATCTCCCTCCATTTTTCCTTTTGGGAGGGAAATATCAATTGATGGCATATGGAATTTCTTACCCTTGCCTTCAGGTCCCTCAATCTCGATTTCACCCTCTGCTGATGTCAATTTTGGCATAGAAATGTCAACTTTGGGCATTTGAAAAGTTCCCCCTTTTTGAATGTCACCTTTGAGCTGAATGTCTCCCTCCACTTTTCCTTTTGGAAGTGAAATATCAATGGATGGCATGGCAAATTTCCCTCCTTTCACATCAGGTCCTTCAACATTGATTTCACCTCCAGGTAATTTTACTTTTGGAAGAGAGAGATCAATTTTTGGCATGTGAAGCTTTCCACCTTTTCCTGAAGACCCATCAACATCAATACCCGCTTCTGCTTTTCGTTTGGGTAGTGAAATGTCAATGGATGGCATTTCAAACTTCCCACCTTTGACTTCCGGTCCCTCAACACTGACCTCACCTTCAGGTGATCTGATGCTGGGCAAAGAAATGTCAAACTTGGGCATTTGAAATTTTCCTCCTTTTGCAGATGGGCCTTCAATATCAATATCTCCCTCCATTTTTCCTTTTGGGAGGGATATATCAATGGATGGCACGGCAAATTTCCCTCCTTCCACATCAGGTCCTTCAACATTCATTTTACCTCCAGGTAATTTTACTTTTGGAAGAGAGAGATCAATTTTTGGCATGTGAAGCTTACCACCTTTTCCTGAAGACCCACCAACATCAACATCTCCCTCCATTTTTCCTTTGGGTAATGAAATATCAATGGAAGGCATTTCAAACTTCCCACCTTTGACTTCCGGCCCCTCAACACTGACCTCACCTTCAGGTGATCTGATGTTGGGCAAAGAAATGTCAAACTTGGGCATTTGAAATTTTCCTCCTTTTGCAGATGGGCCTTCAATATCAATATCTCCCTCCATTTTTCCTTTTGGGAGGGATATATCAATGGATGGCACGGCAAATTTCCCTCCTTCCACATCAGGTCCTTCAACATTCATTTTACCTCCAGGTAATTTTACTTTTGGAAGAGAGAGATCAATTTTTGGCATGTGAAGCTTACCACCTTTTCCTGAAGACCCACCAACATCAACATCTCCCTCTATTTTTCCTTTGGGTAATGAAATATCAATGGAAGGCATTTCAAACTTCCCACCTTTGACTTCCGGCCCCTCAGCACTGACCTCACCTTCAGGTGATCTGATGTTGGGCAAAGAAATGTCAAACTTGGGCATTTGAAATTTTCCTCCTTTTGCAGATGGGCCTTTAATATCAATATCTCCCTCCATTTTTCCTTTTGGGAGGGAAATATCAATGGATGGCATATGGAATTTCTTACCCTTGCCTTCAGGTCCCTCAATCTCGATTTCACCTTCTGCTGATGTCAATTTCGGCATAGAAATGTCGACTTTGGGCATTTGAAAAGTTCCCCCTTTTTGAATGTCACCTTTGAGCTGAATGTCTCCCTCCACTTTTCCTTTTGGAAGTGAAATATCAATGGATGGCATGGCAAATTTCCCTCCTTTGACTTCAGGTCCCTCAACAATGATTTCACCTCCAGGTAATTTTACTTTTGGAAGAGAAAGGTCAATTTTTGGCATGTGAAACTTTCCAACTTTTCCTGAAGACCCATCAACATCAATACCCGCTTCTGCTTTTCCTTTGGGTAGTGAAATGTCAATGGATGGCATTTCAAACTTCCCACCTCTGACTTCCGGTCCCTCAACACTGACCTCACCTTCAGGTGATTTGATGCTGGGCAAAGAAATGTCAAACTTGGGCATTTGAAATTTTCCTCCTTTTGCAGATGGGCCTTCAACATCAGCATCTCCCTCCACTTTTCCTTTTGGAAGTGAAATATCAATGGATGGCATGGCAAAGTTCCCTCCTTTCACATCAGGTCCCTCAACATTGATTTCACCTCCAGGTAATTTTACTTTTGGAAGAGAAAGGTCAATTTTTGGCATGTGAAACTTTCCACCTTTTCCTGAAGACCCATCAACATCAATACCCGCTTCTGCTTTTCCTTTGGGTAGTGAAATGTCAATGGATGGCATTTCAAACTTCCCACCTCTGACTTCCGGTCCCTCAACACTGACCTCACCTTCAGGTGATTTGATGCTGGGCAAAGAAATGTCAAACTTGGGCATTTGAAATTTTCCTCCTTTTGCAGATGGGCCTTCAACTTCAATATCTCCCTCCATTTTTCCTTTTGGAAGTGAAATATCAATGGATGGCATGGCAAAGTTCCCTCCTTTCACATCAGGTCCTTCAACATTGATTTCACCTCCAGGTAATTTCATTTTTGGAAGAGAAAGATCAATTTTTGGCATGTGAAGCTTTCCACCTTTTCCTGAAGACCCACCAACATCAACATCTCCCTCCATTTTTCCTTTGGGTAATGAAATATCAATGGATGGCATTTCAAACTTCCCACCTTTGACTTCCGGTCCCTCAACACTGACCTCACCTTCAGGTGATTTGATGCTGGGCAAAGAAATGTCAAACTTGGGCATTTGAAATTTTCCTCCTTTTGCAGATGGGCCTTCAACATCAGCATCTCCCTCCACTTTTCCTTTTGGAAGTGAAATATCAATGGATGGCATGGCAAATTTCCCTCCTTTGACTTCAGGTCCTTCAACATTGATTTTGCTGCCGGGTAATTTCATTTTTGGAAGAGAGATGTCAAATTTTGGCATGTGAAGCTTTCCACCTTTTCCAGAGGAACCGTCAACATCAATATCTCCCTCCACTTTTCCTTTAGGAACTGAAATATCAATGGACGGCATGGTTAATTTCTCTCCCTTGACTTCAGGTCTCTCAACATTCATTTTACCTCCAGGTAAAATCATTTTTGGAAGAGAAAAATCAATTTTTGGCATGTGAAGCCTTCTTCCTTTTCCAGAAGAGCCATTTGCATTAATGTCTCCCTCCACTTTTCCTTTCGGCAGTGAAATATCAATGGATGGCATTTCAAACTTCCCTCCCTTGAACTCAGGTCCCTCAACACTGACCCCACCCTCAGGTGATTTGACATTGGGTAATGTTATGTCAAATTTGGGCATTTTAAATTTTCCTCCTTTTGCAGATGGGCCTTCAACATCAACATCTCCCCCCACTTTTCCTTTCGGTAGTGAAATGTCAATGGATGGCATTTCAAACTTCCCACCTTTGATTTCTGGTCTCTCAGCACTGATTCCACTTTCAGATGAATTGATGCTGGGCAAAGAAATATCAAATTTGGGCATTTGAAATTTTCCTCCTTTTGCAGATGAGCCTTTAATATCAATATCTCCCTCCATTTTTCCTTTTGGGAGAGAGATACCAATGGATGGCATATGGAAATTCTTATCCATGCCTTCAGGTCCCTTAATCTTGATTTCACCCTCTGCTGATGTCAGTTTCGGCATAGAAAAGTCAACTTTGGGCATTTGAAAAGTCCCCCCTTTTTCAGTGTCACCTTTGAGCTGAATGTCTCCCTCCACTTTTCCTTTTGGAAGTGAAATATCAATGGATGGCATGGCAAATTTCCCTCCTTTCACATCAGGTCCTTCAACATTCATTTTACCTCCAGGTAATTTCACTTTTGGAAGAGAAAGATCAATTTTTGGCATGTGAAGCTTACCACCTTTTCCTGAAGACCCATCAACATCAACATCTCCCTCCATTTTCCCTTTGGGTAGTGAAATATCAATGGATGGCATTTCAAACTTCCCACCTTTGACTTCCGGTCCCTCAACACTGACCTCACCTTCAGGTGATCTGATGCTGGGCAAAGAAATGTCAAACTTGGGCATTTGAAATTTTCCTCCTTTTGCAGATGGGCCTTCAACTTCAATATCTCCCTCCATTTTTCCTTTTGGGAGGGAAATATCAATGGATGGCATATGGAATTTCTTACCCTTGCCTTCAGGTCCCTCAATTTCGATTTCACCTTCTACTGGTGCAAACTGTGGCATAGAAATGTCTACTTTGGGCATTTGAAATATCCCTCCTTTATCATTGTCACCTTTCAGCTCAGTGTCTCCCTCCACTTTTCCTTTTGGAAGTGAAATATCAATGGATGGCATAGCAAATTTCCCTCCTTTGACTTCAGGTCCCTCAACATTGATTTTACCTCCAGGTAATTTCATTTTTGGAAGAGAAAGATCAATTTTTGGCATGTGAAGCTTACCACCTTTTCCTGAAGGACTGTCAACATCAATGTCTCCCTCCAATTTCCCTTTGGGTAGGGAAATGTCAATGGATGGCATTTCAAACTTCCCACCTTTGACTTCCGGTCCCTCAACACTGACCTCACCTTCAGGTGATTTGATGCTGGGCAAAGAAATGTCAAACTTGGGCATTTGAAATTTTCCTCCTTTTGCAGATGGGCCTTCAATATCAATATCTCCCTCCATTTTTCCTTTTGGGAGGGAAATATCAATGGATGGCATATGGAACTTCTTATCTTTGCCTTCAGGTCCCTCAATCCCTATTTTGCCTTCTGCTGATGTTAACTTAGGCATAGAAATATCAACTTTAGGCATTTGAAATATCCCTCCTCTTTCAGTGTCACCTTTGAGCTCAATATCTCCCTCCACTTTTCCTTTTGGAAGTGAAATATCAATGGATGGTATGGCAAATTTCCCTCCTTTCATATCAGGTCCTTCAACATTCATTTCACCGCCAGGTAATTTGATTTTTGGAAGAGAAAGATCAATTTTTGGCATGTGAAGCTTTCCACTTTTTCCAGATGACCCAGTAATGTCGATATCTCCCCCCGCTTTTCCTTTCGGTAGTGAAATATCAATGGAAGGCATTTCAAACTTCCCACCTTTGACTTCCGGTCCCTCAACGCTGACCTCACCTTCAGGTGATTTGATGCTGGGCAAAGAAATGTCAAACTTGGGCATTTGAAATTTTCCTCCTTTTGCAGATGGGCCTTCAATATCAATATCTCCCTCCATTTTTCCTTTTGGGAGGGAAATATCAATGGATGGCATATGGAACTTCTTACCCTTGCCTTCAGGCCCCTCAATTCCAAATTCGCCCTCTGCTGATGTTAATTTAGGCATAGAGATGTCGACTTTGGGCATTTGAAAAGTTCCCCCTTTTTCATTGTCACCTTTGAGCTGAATGTCTCCCTCCACTTTTCCTTTTGGAAGTGAAATATCAATGGATGGCATGGCAAATTTCCCTCCTTTGACTTCAGGTCCTTCAATGTTGATTTCACCAGGTAATTCCATTTTTGGAAGAGAGAGATCAATTTTTGGCATGTGAAGCTTTTTGCCTTTTCCAGATGACCCAGTAATGTCGATGTCTCCCCCCACTTTCCCTTTGGGTAGTGAAATATCAATGGATGGCATTTCAAACTTCCCACCTTTGACTTCCGGTCCCTGAACACTCATCTCACCTTCAGGTGATCTGATGCTGGGCAAAGAAATATCAAGTTTGGGCATTTGAAATTTTCCTCCTTTTGCAGATGGGCCTTCAATATCAATATCTCCCTCCATTTTTCCTTTTGGGAGGGAAATATCAATGGATGGCATATGGAATTTCTTACCCTTGCCTTCAGGTCCCTCAATCTCAATTTCACCTTCTGCTGATGTTAATTTAGGCATAGAAATGTCAACTTTGGGCATTTGAAACATCCCTCCCTTTTCATTGTCACCTTTCAGCTCAATGTCTCCCTCCACTTTTCCTTTTGGAAGTGAAATATCAATGGATGGCATGGCAAATTTTCCACCTTTGACTTCAGGTCCCTCAATACTCCTTTCACCATGGGTTTTTTTAATTTTTGGAATGGAAATATCAATATTTGGCATTTGAAACTGACCCCCTTTTTCAGAAAGGCCCTCAACATCAGTATCTCCCTCCATTTTTGCTTTAGGCACTGAAATTTCTATTGAGGGCATTCTTAATTTTCCAGGTTTTGCATCTGTATTTGTGTCAATATTCATTTCAACCTCTGGCACTTTCACTGATGGCATTGAAAGACCAATTTTTGGTATTTCAAATTGCGTTTTTTCACTGTCGAGTTCATCACCCTCACTAGCTACTTTACCAGATGTCATCTTTGGAAGGGAGATATCTATTACTGGAACACTTATCTTTCCACCATCTGATGATTCAGTTTTTGGCATAGAGAAGTCAAGTTTGGGCAAAACAACTTTAGGTCCTTTAATTATGGACCCATCTACCTCATCTTCATTCTTTGCTGCTGAATCGAGGTTCAGTTTTGGCAGAGATATATCAACTTCGGGTATGTTGATCTTAGCTCCTTTAACATTGATATCTGACTGTGCTGCCTCTGTTACCTGTAAATCAACAGCTCCTTTAGTTTTTGGGACATGCAAATCCAACTCCAATTTTGGAGCTTGAATCTCAACTGATGGTAACTTAATTTTGGCTTTCTCAGAATCTTCAGGAATTGTGTTAGTATCAACTTCATCAGAGTGTCTTGAAAGCCTGACTTTTGGCAGTTTTAGCTTCGGAATTCTCATCTTAATACCTGGACCATCAGAATCGACAGTCGGTGGTTTTATTTCCATGTCATCTGCTCCAGTACCTTCTTTTTCAATTCCAGGATCCAGTTTTCCCTGTGGAAAATTTAAATCAAATTCCACTGAAGGTGGTCTGAATTTAGGATCAGATGCTTTGAGTGCTAAATTGTCCTCTGATCGTGCAGTTTCTACTTTTGATTTTTTGGCTTTAGGTAAATTTATTCCAAACTTTTGGCCTTTTCCCTTGGCCTTAAATTTTCCTCCAGACAACTCCATATGTCCTTCTGGCATTGCTATGTCCATACTGACATCCATTTCACTCCTGGCATTGTCCCTTGCTCTCATCTTAGGAAACCTGATCTTCCTCTTCTTTCCACTAGTAGCTATCACTCCTTCCTGCTGGCCCAATCCTGCAGAGGCTTTCCCACCTTTTTTTAGCTTAAATTTTGGAAATGCAAATTCGACATCAACAGGATTATGGGCCAGTCTAGCAGGTGAACTCTCAATATCCAATTCTGCTCCGGCTCTTGCTTTCTTGTTCTCTTTCAGCCTTTTCAAACCAAATCTTCCTCCTCTCTTTCTCTTGGCCTTAAAGGGCTTGATGCTTTTCACACTCTGCAACAGAAATACAGTCTTGTTCAGGTATTCCAAATGAGAGGTGATGTGAAGACAGGAGGAGTTAAGATGGCAACTTCTTGTAATAGGAACATTGAGTGTACTATATAGGTAAAATCTTTTTTTGTAATTCTATGCTTATTTTTTATTACACAAACATTACTTTGTGTAGCCTTTAAGTAATGGTATTATTTTCTGTACCATTTTTGGCATCTTGGCCTTAGGTCCTCTAACTTCCAGGTTGGTTGCACCTGGATGTATACTGACTTCACTTCCAGGCACTGTTCGCTTCAAGCAGAAGGAGACTTTGTAAGGTTCTGCACACTGAAGAATCTTCAGAGCATCTTCATATCTCACATTTTCAAAGTACACTCTTGCACTTAGCAGCTGGTCCCCTAAAAAACATCCCATTGTTCAAACAGAGGCTTTAAAAATATATTGAGGCAATGAAGTCAAAAGAAAGTGCTGTACATATTGTTAATTTTGGAATTTTCAAGGAGAACAACTGAGAGAGTACACAGAGAGCATGCAGATGAATTCTGTTTGTTTCGTTTTCGTATTTTAGCCTCTTTTTACCTTTCTGAAGGCTGAGATGTTTTGCTGCTGGAGAGTCTTTCAGGACCTCTTTTACAAAGATGCCCTTCTCCCCTCCACCAACCACGCTGTACCCACTGGCTCCAGCCTCAGCCTCAGTCTCCACGACCACTTCTACCAACTCCGGGCCTTGGCTCTCCTCCTGCATGGTTTAATATTACACAAACGGGTTTCACCCTTTTCAGAACTAGAGCTAAAAAACAATGGTTAGTAATGTCCAAATGAATTAAAAAGGGACAATAATGAACGTAATTATCAACTAAAATATTAGCAAGACAAGACTCAACTACAAATATGAAAGTTCTGAACAAGTAAAGTCTGGTGAAAGTGAAGGAAAAAATGAGCAAGTAAAATTTTCTTAGCTCTTACCAGTTTTGCACCATCTTTTGGAGGAGGATCCATATCTGCATAAGCAGAATGAGTCTCTTTCAGCTGGCTTCTCTTCTGGCTCAGGACTTGCTTTAGTTCTGCATGGAGTTTCTCCTTCTGAACCTGGAAGAAAGGTGATTGAGATGAGAGGAACACATGGTTCTGGATTCTCCAATATTAACAACTAAAATAAAATAAAACAGTAATTTGAGGTCTGCTCTTTTCTAGTACTAGGCCTATAGAATCAGTGTAACAGTTCAAAAAAGAATCAAGATTATAGCTTGAGATTGCTGTTTGCTATTTGCAAATTCATTCTGCTGCTTAGTTAGTTATTTAGCCTCATGTTCTGAGTAAAATGCTCTGACCTGGTGTAAAATTAGGGAATACTGGAATCCTGATTAGTGCCTGGTCCTTAAACAAAATGGAGGCAAACTAAGCACTAGGCCAGATATTAGGGTGGTTTGGTGAATGTTTATTTTGTATTTACTAATATTGTAATAATAAACCATTCACAGACCCTGATTTTATAGAGATATTAATCAAGTAGAAAATTAGAACTGATGTGACCTTCATTTTTATTTCCTCTCAGGAAGTGATATTTTGACAGAAAAGACAGGGTTTTATTCTTGAGAGGTTACTATATTCTATCTTAATATAACTGATGCCTTTGGACATGTGTTTATGTAAGATCTACCACAGAGTAATTGGAAATGGTTTTAAGTAATCTCTTAAGAACTCAAGTGCATTCAAACCAGTGTCCAAAGTTCTGATAAACTTCTATAACTTCATTTAACAGTTATAAAGCACAATGTTGTCAACTCACAATTCTCTCTGGGCTCTCCTGTTCCTCTAGAAAGCTGCTATGGTGTGCACTGAGATTTGGGGCAGATGGAGGCCCATCCGAGGGGGGAGACTTCCTTTTGTCCTTTACCTGTCCACAGTAGTCAACAAGGAGGTTTAGTTAAGGCAAATCTGCTTTTACTTTTATAAGCAGTGTCCATGTTAGCTTCATGAGAAATGAGTTTGATGGTAACCTCACTGGTTGCTTCAACCAGAGAGAACCATTATTACAGAAATGCACAACGATGACCTTTAAGGATCTGCTACTAATATTTTGGTGCCAGATACCACAGGACACCTTCAGGTGTCTTGTAGAGTCCATGCCTCGGTGGTTCAGCACTGTTTTGGCGGCATATGGAGAACCACCAGCATATTCGGCAGGTGGTCATAATGTTTTGGCTCATTGGTGTATATCTGTACATTTACGGTTTACCACTGGTCAGTGAAGCTGGTTGAAAGTGAGGCTAGCACAGGTTCCTACAGTCAACATTTACACATATCTCTCCTTTTTGTACAATGAGAGAATAGCAGCCTCCCCTTGTACTTTTATAACAACAGAAAATCATAAGAATAAAAATTAGTCGTGTAACTGGTATCAACAGAATTAGCTGGTGTCTACTCACAGCTGGATCTTTGGTCTGGGTGGTACCATGACTGTCCTCTAATTCTCTGTCAGAGTCTGCAAAGACAACAAGTGATGCTATCAGCTACTTTCAGGCAAATAGACAGGAGAGAAAACATAATCAGTATATTCATGTCTGTTATTTGTAATAATATAACTCAAATGATATCGCACATTAGCTGACTTAGGTTTTATGTAATCCATTACTTAATCATTTGCTTGTGTTTCACATGCAGTTGGAATGCTTCCACGACCATCTCTACAGAAGAGATGGTCGTGGAAGTATTCCAACTGCTTATAAACTCTCCATATAGTCTGTCTGTTTCACACTATGAGTTGTGTACAATCTTCAAAATATGCTACACACTTGGAGGAGACCACAGTTTGCTGGATTCTAATTCCAGTTACATAGGCATCTGATGACAGTTAGCACTGTTGCAAGAGTGGTTGACCTGGATCCTGGCCAGCTCATCTGTGCTAGTGAGCAGGGCCTGTCATTCCCCATCTTGTGATTTTAACACCTTTAAACTCATGTGAATGCTAAGCAAATGTGGATGTTGCATTTCAGGCTGAATTTTTAGACACTTACCACCCTTATTTTCCAAGTATGACAAAATAAGTATCAAAC
Organism: Chanos chanos; assembly: GCF_902362185.1. Lineage (NCBI taxonomy): Eukaryota > Metazoa > Chordata > Actinopteri > Gonorynchiformes > Chanidae > Chanos > Chanos chanos. The sequence goes on from NC_044496.1 coordinate 24,415,389, forward strand.
CAGTTGAGGACATTAATGTACTGCAGCACATGATTTAACAACATGTCTTGTATGTAATAGAGATACTGAATCAGTGCACATGCATGCATAATGTATGGGGAATTGTGAAGGCTGGAAAAAAACATTGCTGCAAAATACCACATTACGGTACCAAGATTGATTTTGTGTTTTGGCTTTGAGGAAGCCAAAATGAGGACATGGGGACATGGAGACAGAGCCTCACTGAAACAATCCGTAGTTTATTTTCAATCTCTCTCTTTTTTAAAGAGGAGCCCAAGAGCCTATAAAAAATGGACAAATGCACCATGAGTGTTCAGACCTCTGTGATGGAGGGTGGACATAAGCTCCCACTGCAATCCTGTTGCCACTTACTGACGAAGAAAAACATAAGAAACTTAAGCTTAAACTTAACTATCCTTGGTCTGTTTTCTGAGGGCATACAGTCAAGAAGAACAAATAACTTTGCATTTCTGTTCTGTTTATTAAGTTTGTGCTGTGGATGGGTCCATGGCAATTTGAAAGAATGCAAAACCCCACCCTACTGGGTTCCAAAGGTCAGGTTTCTATCAGGCATTAGGGTGCTCTACAGTATTCTATATCTGCGTATTTCTCATATCTCCTCAGGCGGGTGGGTGTCAGCTATCAACACAGGTCACAAGAACACATTACAGACATTCACAGTTCTGTAGTTCAGGGTGCTAAAACTTGATTACCATGGACAGGAGCACCTGACAACCTACTCAACAAGCTATGAAATATTCAAAAAATTAAGTTTCTTCCTTCTTTCTTACTCTCTTTGAAATCCTCCACTGAAATGCATGATATTTAACAAGGCAAATTATGGCCATGGTGGAGACTGATCATAATGTTTTCTTAAATGTTGTTTGATTGTCTGCATTACTTCTGATGAAGTTCTCAACTGGCAAATACACCTTGTCACTGGTAGCTCAAAAGAATCATTACTTGATGAAGAAACTACCGTTATGACATACACTGACAGACATCCACTGTATGATCTTTCCAATGCTGACTGCATGAATGTAAACAGTGTGCATAGTGATCAGATAGTGATCAGAGAGCACTAGCAGTCTGTGTAGTAAAGAAGCACTGAGTGAGTGAGTGAGTGAGTGAGGTGAGGTGAGGTGGGTGAGTGGCAGGAGCAGCTGTACCCTTCTGATGCTGTACCCAGAGGACTGGACAGGAATGCTGCCCATAGCTGATCTTTATATAGACCCAACCCTGACCCACATCTGCCCACACACTACAAGGCATTTAACTTAGGGCTCACTGTGGCCATGGTGCCAGAACAACAGACTGGACAACCTGGATTGTCTTCACACATCTGCTGTATCGTTGGCACATGTACCCTGTCTGTAAACCTTATCTAAATACCTCCATTATACCATGAGTTTCTACATAGGAGTTGAGTCAGCTTCAGATTTAATGTACTCAAAATTTCTTGGTTAAGTGTGGTTGGTTCGGCCGTTGTGCTCTTGTTGGATTGGTGCACAGTGGCAAGGTAGATGGGTTTGGTAGGATCATGCCAAGAGAACTTCATGAATTTAAAATATGAGGTGTGTTGAACTACAACACCTTACAGTCTCTGCAGTCACTCTTGTAAGACTCTGCTATCAACTGCAATTTAGCAGTTTAGTAACTACAAAATACCCCAATAAAAATCTTATTTATTTCTGTTAGTTAGTTAGTTAGTTAGACTTCATCACTGATGAACCAAGGTCTTACAATGGTCCCACATTAAATACAGCAAGTTTATTGGTGAAGAGATTAAGACATTTATGACAGGTTTTGATCAGTTCTTCGATCACTTTAAGATTGTAGTAGATTTTTTTTTAACACCCTTACCATAGTATGTGTGGACATTTAGAGCCAACAGAATGGAGGAAGTTAATGCTATTGGAGCTGATTCAATAGGGTCACAAGACCACAGAGGATGAGAATAGCCACTTGTTAGTAAGAACTGGTTCAGATGCAACTATGCTTTGGTGAAGATACAAGCATGCAAAACAGAAATATTCAGTGTTAGAAACTATGTTATATGAAGACTTGTCTGATTGTCTGTAAACATCTGATTTAGACATTTAGTATATCCTGATATCCTTAGATAATCATCACAAAAAGGCTGTGAAATCTCTGGCTCTCAGCTAAACAAACCCACATTAGACACTCTGTAAAGGTCACTACTGGTTGTTGTCAATTCTCTGCTTATGTGAGGACAATGATTGGAAAACCCTCTGTTACATTGCTGGCATTCTTAGAAAAGGCCCAAACTCACTAACACTTGTGGGTTGGCCGCTGGACTCAGTGTGACAGTTCTCAATCAGACACACAGTATATGACACCTCTGGACCTCAGGGACCAAGTCCAAAAATTAGTTAGGTTTTATATATAACTAAGTTAGATAATATGATAGTATCTGTAAAGTATACCACAGTATTTGAGCAAGGATGCAAAAAAAACATCATGGATACTTACCAAAAAAATGGGAGTTTGTTTCTAAAATTTGTATTTGTAGCCTGTTTTTTTCATATGCCAGATGTAAAATATTACTTTGGCGGCATGATGAACCACCCTTTACAGATTAATTGGCAGAATGTGAAACTCAGATAAACGTTCTCCTTTTGGGTGAAGGCTTTAGGGAACATGAGAGCATCATATCCTAGGACAGTTCAAATAATGTATCCAGACACTCCATGGGGTGTGAGCATGCAGACAGGAAATGCCTCTGTATAAACAGGAAACTGGTACTATTCTCAAGACTCTGTCTGCAAATGGACAACACTGGAGACAAGAGACAAAAAAATCCCACCTTCAGATGACTACTTAATATATGTTCATAGGTCATCAGTAAACACTACTCATTGTTCTCATTCAATATGTTGTATGATTTGATTGGTCAAAGTAAGGGGATAGGAAAAAGGTTAGATTAGTTGTTTAGTTGTGATTTGCTTTTAAGGTAGTCGCTAATGTATGAATCATAAATGTGTTGTAAAACAGTAATCATACCCAAAGAATGTCTTAAATCATACTACTAAATACTTAGTGAATAATGTATGCAAAGGTGAAAGTAGCAACGGTTGAGACAATCAAGGGTCAGGAGGTCAGGGTAACTTTCACATAACTGAATGAACTGTGCTTTAAAGGAAGGGCCCAAAATAGTGTCCTTTCTGAGCTTGTTGTATTTTTGATGATGTCTTGACTCGTGTCTTAACCTTATGTGTCCCTGCTGGTCAAAGAGTTTTGCTAGCTTCCTGATAATCACTGCTCCTTTAGCATTTTAGTGTCTGCATCTTTGAATTATGCCCAAGGTTGTTGAAAAGGAACCTACACACAGCACAGTCACTGTCTATTCCTTCATTGAAAGTCATCTGTGCTATGAGGCAATATTTACATAAGAATTCTGTCCAGTACCCCTAACTGTGGTCATGACGGCAAGCATGTGGCGTCCGCAAATATTAATTCTCTGGATAGCTTTGTGTGGGAAAGAACATGATTTTTTAACTATGGCATCACAATCTATCTATAGTTTATCAACAAGTCTCATTTTGAAATACAGACTCTCCCACCCCACACCTCAGGAATGGGGGTGTACCATTAACACGCCTGACTCCCAAACCCTTAGAAGAATGCTACATGGATCAAATATTCACACACACACACACACACACACACACACACACACACACACACATCTCTTCCAGGAAGCTCTAGTGGGGAACTCAGCAACGCTGTTCACCAGTCAGAAAAGAACTAGTCTAGACTGTATGTTTACTCTAAAAAATAATTAACTTGCAGTGATCTAGTAGTTTGAAAGAATGTGACTTAATAACAATAAAACTCCAGTTTCAGGTAATTGCAACACAAAATCCCTCATAATAACATTACAAAAAGCTGAGCATCTCCTTGTGCCTGTCTTGCACACTCCTTGTGTTTGATCTAATGGTGACTGCAAGGCAGAGAACCAAAAGTATCTTTGCCATGCAGGTCCTGTTTTTCACTAAAAGGCCGGTGGACACATTTAGAGTTTGTCTCTGCTCATGTATTCCTCTATGCAACGGCATCTTAGCAATGGCATTCCACGCTATGGAACTAGCACAGCAAAGTGAGACTCAGATCTCATGACCAAGGACTGCAGCTGTTTCTCCTGTGTAAAATGAATATGTGAGGACTGAAAACACACACACACACACACACACACACACACAGCTTCCCACCTCAGCACCCGGCTTAAATTGATGCAGCAACAGTATTTTGTACACGTAACCCTACATTCACTTACTACACCTCCACAGTAAAAGTAAATGTGTGAGGTAAAGTATCACACTTCATGCAGGGCAAAACTTTGCTGTTCACAGAACATGAAGATACAGACATATCTGAAACTTCAGCTTCAATGTCTAGCAAGTAACACATATTGTCAGTGCATCAAGTGTATCAATCCAGTTTCCAGCCGTACAGATACCTCTGGAAAAGTTTTTAGTGACAACAGTGTTAAGCAAGAAAACTTAACACATGAAGACTGAGATGAAGAATCATCTCACAGATGACTGATGTATTGCAGATTCACTACACTAACCTTATTCGACTCATAGACAGTTGTCATTTCTACCATGTAAGCCTTAAGTCTGAGCTCTCAGCATTAGTGTACAGTGATGAAACAAGTAGAGGATTTGGTAAGACAAAGTCATCTCCTACCTGTCTTTATTTAATGCTGCCTTCAGCAGTGGACATAAGCCAGAGTTACAGAACACTTGGAGTCTAACACGCAATCACTTGCTCACTCTTTCTTTCCCCCCCTCTGTCAGCCAGCTTAATCCCAGACTGAACCTACAGAGAGAGAAACTCTAGACTAGTCCCATGACATCTGAAAAGGGAGGCGGTCAGTAAACCAATTGGACAAGGCCCGTGGGATGTCCCAAATATGGAGGGTAAGGGCGTGGGTTGCAATGTGGACTTAGACAGAGGTTTGTCGGAGTATGACTGCAGAGATCTCTGCCTGCTGATGGCTCAGACAAAAACACTCCTCATAAGAGAGCCACAAACAACTCGTTATGGCTGACATATGCAGGCATTGTTGAAATTCCCTGTGGAGCCAACAAAGCACCAAACAAAAGACAAAAAGAAAAAAAAAAAAAAAGAAAAACTACACTCCCATCCAGGAAAGTGAAGTGGGCTTGTCAGAGTTATTTTTAGCTATCAAATGAAAACAGGAGAGGACCATGCTCTTATTTTTAGAAAAAAAGTGTGACTTATCTTTTCTTGGTCCAGCAGCTGTTGTTTTGTGCTTACTGCTGGAATGTATTTGCTGAAATCTGACTGTGGTACAAAGTGATCTATGTCACGATTGCGTATGTTCTGTCAGGTTCTTTTGGCACCGTGTTCCAGAAGAAACACAAAACCTGGGACACTGTTGGTTCGGCCCAAAGTGATAGTGGTGGGAAAGCCAAGCCTTTCATACCAGCTTTAGTCCCTGTTCTGTGAAATACAAATGGATTTACCCATGTAAAGTGACAGCTAGGGGCAGGAGGCTTTTAGTGATGGCTGCCAGAAGCTATGGTGTTTTCAAATTCTGCTAATGCTGTCAGTGTTGCATTCCACTGGCAGGGCACAAAACCAGAATTGAAGTGGGCATGGGGAGTGGGGCGTGTGGAGTTAGGTGAGGCAGCCTGCCTGGCACAAGCTGGGATGTCCCAGTGGCCCTGATGATGCCCTAGTCAGCAAGTTAGCGAGCCAAGAAACCAGAGTAGAATGCTAAGCACTGAAGAGGGAGGGGGTCAGGAGACCACTCTGGAGATGACTGTCAGGAAACATCACGTGATCACATGTATATTCCCTTGCTCAAGCACTTTTAGAATCTCTGTCCATATACACAAACCTTACAGTTACATTTCTATTTATTCATTTACCAGGCACTTTTATCCAAAATGACTTCCAAGACAGGCAGAATGTCTGGCTTACGGCCTTATTCACACAGCTTTCACATTAAGCAAGAGTTTTCATTACATGAACTGTAGTTCTTGATAGCCATGCCAACGTATTTCATGTGAGAAACTGCATAGTCAGTCCATCTCAAGGGTGGAGAATTTTTTGGATGTTCAATGGTGGAAACGAATGCGTGAGTAGATAAGCGTACACAAACATCACAGATTTCCAGCTGCAGTATTTGTTTTTGATAAGGCTACAGTACATCACCAAGGCAAGGCAGCTGCCAGTGAAACAATGCACACATCCTCCTTTCACTTCACCTTGACCTCAAGCACCTAAGATTATTTATAGTAAAAATAGACAGACTGAGGATCCACCCGGTGACTGGGGCAGGATGCTGGGCGTTTCAGCAAGAGTTAACATGAGAGAGAGGCAAGTAAATGTAGAACCTGTATGAAACAGGAATCGAGGGATTCAAAAAGTAGTTTTAAATGCATAAATTCTCAGATTCAGTTTTATTGGAAGTAAACTGGTAAATATATGACATTGATCATGTAAATTAACAAGAACTTGCGCTGCCAGACAGTAATATGAAGTGTTTTTTAGAGATGGCTGTTCAGTTAAATGATCCACCACTGGACATTAGCATCAGATTTTTTTCTAATTTTTCAGATCTGCTTTTCCCTTTTCATACTTTCCTATCTGAATATTAACTATATAGATGACAGAGTTAAAGACTGACAAAACTGCTTGTGTTTAACACTGTCCATTAAACTGGGGAATTTAAGTTTGTCAGTAGCAAGACCACAGCAATCAAGCAATCACAAAACAAAGACGTAATGGAAGTTTTCAGTTGATTAAATCAGCAGAGACTAAGCTGATTTCAGGTAAATATTTGGAGCTTAATATTTACAGCTACAAACAAACAAACAAACAAACAAACAAACAAACAAAAACCACAGAAGATGCAACACTGTGGAACATCACACAGTAGCAACATCTTTTTGAACGACCCCCAGCAGCTTAGATATTGTGTCTCCAACAAACCTGCGTCTGAGGAGGGTGTCCAGGTGACTCTGAATATCCCACGCAGACACTCACACATGGTTGATGGAGACCCAGACAGAGACACTGCACTCACACCACATGCAACAAGGCAACAGATAAAGAGATGGGCAGCACCACAGGGCCAATTCTCTGGAGGGAGCAGTCAGTCAGGATGCTGGTAGTAGTTCTGTTACAGCGAGCATGTAGTGAGAGGGTTGGTAAAGAATGGCAGAAAGGGACAGAGATGGAGACGGAGAGAGATAGATAGAAAGAGAGATGGAGAGATAGAGGAAAAGAGAGAGAGAGAGAGAGAGAGAGGCGACAGTAGGGAGACAGGACAGAATGCTGCATTAGCTCGCTCCAAGAGTCAGCAGTTTGCGGCCCCCTGATAAAGCCCCTGTCTTTTGTTTGGTGGTCGGATGGCTTTAGCCAGGGCCCAGCAGGGCCTTGTTTGCTGGCTTAGTGAGAACTGGCCAACAGACCTCATGTCAGACAGAGCTCAACATCAGCCACAATATTATCAAAAGAAAAACATAGCCCCTCGCTCTTGCTGTAACAAACAGCCCAACAGGTAGTGGAGTCCTTAACCAAGAGCCACACTGCTTCAAATGTCATTCTCTCTTCTCAGTTTTGAATTACAGAGGATTCAGGAATCTTTATGGACAAAGAAATAGTTCAGTAATGTTGATTAATTGACAGTAAATCTGAGCAGGATGTTATTTACAGAGGAGTCTAATTGGACGTTCTCAGCATGCTTATTGAGTCAGTCCAACTTGTCAATATTGTTAAAGTCTCTTATCGTGTAAGTTCAAGGATCACAGGCTTTAAAAAAGAAAGAAAAATATGTGTTTCCTTATACAATCTATTATTCAGCACCTAATAACAATCAGTTACTTTACAAAGGACTCTTACAGGGAGTCTGGGTAATAAACCATTCTCCTTCCCAAAATGGCCTTGTAGGGGCCCAAAAATGCAAACAAGGCAACTCCACATCCAAAAGCCACCCACATAAGACATTTTCCAAATAATGGAAACTCAGAGAGCAAGTCTTTTTCTTTAGCTGCTGAGAATGATAGAATTTGGAGTAAGATGCCTGACTTGTTGAGGACTATGTTAGTCCAAGACAGTAAACAGGTCCTGGAGTCTGGGAATGGTCAACTCTCTACAACAGATTAGATGCAGTTATCTGTCTCTGGCACTTAAGTCTTAGATTCAGAGTAGTATTAAACAAATATTGTATTAGTATGGGCAAGGACTATGACTGTCAATCACGTCCCTAACATTCTCTTTTCAATTCATATTACATTTAGAGAAATTGGCAGACTCCAGACTATTGGAGTAGTGTTCTGTCATAGAACCACATGAAAGAAAAAACAAATCAAAGTGGTACTTGGGAATTGGAGATGGTTTCAAGGTTACCGCCATATTTTTGAAATGCAAAAGAGAATTAATACATCCAACTAAAGTAAACATTTTAATTCAGAGAGGGCGGAAATTCCGTATTCGCCCTTACAAATCAACAAGTAGCCTGGATGTGTCCCTCTTTAATTTGATCAATGTGTATCTGGCTTTGAATGAAGCCAGAATCAATGGTTTATTTAAAGCTTCTCACACTAACCTAGTTTGCAATCACTGGGGAACCATGAGGCTTGGAGTAATTTAATGGACCCTGACTGTTCATAATCATCAATGGCCAATTCAATTACACTGCCTTATGCTGAAAGACACGGTCTGGCTGAATGGCTGGATTTGACAAATGGAAAAGAAGGCAGAGGAAGAGGGGTTGAGTGAATGCAGTCATTTATTGATTCTGTAGCTCTTAGTGACAGCAGCAAAGAAACAGTACTACAGACATACTGAGTCTGTAGTAAAACAAATGTGTTTTGACATAAAGTTATGAATGTCCCACAGGCTTAACTCATCTGTTTTGCTAATGACAACCAGATAATCAAGGTCTGTCATGTGGAAATGTTACATTGCACCTTTAAGACTCGTTTAATCACAATTATACCATATTACATGAGACACAGAAAAACACAGTTGTGCTAGTCATGAAGTCAAGGTACCGCCAATCATAAGATCAGTTACTAAGTCCAATGTGTCATTTCCTTGACATGGATTAGGATTGGGGAATCTCAGAAATGAAGTCTGATCTTCTGTTGGTCAAGGCCTTTGCTTTTGATAATCAAAGCATCCATGGCAGCACAGTTCTCCTCACATCACCGAGTCCTCAGCAGATCAGTTCTTCATCTTCTCTCTTCCTCCTCTCTTTTCTTCTTTTATTTCCTCCTATGACTGACAGCTTAGCTCTTCCAATACACCTTAAAATAATAAATAGAATTTTATTTATAGAAATTATTTTATGTCAAACACATATTACATACCAACCAGCAAGATGCACAGAAAGACTAAAAAAAGACATGAAAAGTGGTTAAAACATTGCACAGGAAGTTCAGTAAGCAACCTGTAAAATCATATGAGAAAGGATGATTTTAGCTGACATTTTTAGATATAAACAAAGACAGTGCATGTTACAATGATTTGTGGAAAATCACTTCATTCTGGACGACATTCAACACCCAACACAACATTAAAAAGAACACAGAAAATCACATGTCAGTTTGACACTCTGCAAATATGAAAAGTAATGCTACATTTCATATTAGCATTTCTACAAATGGGTCCAAAAAGAAGGTCAGGGATTTTGCCAAGATCTGAAACTGTGCTTCAAAGGCCATACAGAACTCTAAAGTAGAAGCCGGCCATGTAAGCACAGCGTGCGTGAAGAGTGAAGATGACAGTGCCTACCTCTTCCTCTTCCTCACCTGTGGTCAGGTTAGAATGTTCTCAGAGAAACCTCATTTCATAACAACGTGCCTGTAGAATCAGTCCACCCAGTGAATCGTGGCTGCCACCTGGACTAACGGGAGAGACAAAGAGTATGCAGTAAGGAGGAAATCAGAGCAAAATTCAAAATGGAGTCTACTGGAGCCTCTAAACAGCATACAAACTTTTGAAGGTCTCTTGAACCAAACAACAGCAGTCAACAGAAGGCCACTCATGTCTGACTTTTAGTCACAACACGTACCACTATCAATTAAGATAGGAATCTGATTCAGTATCAATTGCAGAGCGTAAAACTTAAACGGACCTCCACCCTTCATTCCTGTGGGTGGAACACAGACATACACCATGTACTCTGTAGTGGACTCCCCAGGGTCAGAGCAGGGCACGCTGCATGACCAGGCTGCTCAGTGAGGGGGGGGGCAGGGGAGATCCACATTAATGCTTTATGCACCCTCGTCACCACACCTGTCAACTCACATGACAAGTGGGTAATTAAAGTGCAAGTATTTTAAATACAAAACAAAGACTCTGATCCTATACCCCCCCCCCCCCCACACACACACACACACACACACACAAAGTGAAATCATAACATGCCTGAAGTCTTCATTCTCACCTACTAACCTGAGAGAAATGTGGGCAACCAGTGGCCACTGGGCCCTCCTCACTGAACCTGTCCCTTAAGAACAGGCTTATCCAGTCAGACTTTTTCTAAATCCAAGCAGTCCATTGATGAGACCCGGCCTTTACTGTGGCATACTTTCGCTGTTTTCAGAGCCTGTTGTAGCAGACAGAGTGAGAGGGGTAAAAAAGACAAGTGTTCCATCATTAGAGTGTAGGTACATTACTATGTGTACAGTTCAAACTGCACTAAATAATCTGCTTGGGTTTGTTCTCAAAACATAAAACATAGTTTAATAGAGTATTATTACATATACATTACATATTACATACACCGATATTACATATTAACATACCAGGCAACATCAACAATGACTTTATTAGCTAGATAAAATATGAATCTGAGGAAGTCAGTGATATTGTGAACTACAACTCCTAAATGGCTACTATAGAGCTCAGACTAAATAAAGTTAAGCGGCGGCAGGTTCTCTAAGAGGGAACAGGAGGACTGGGTGGAGCTCAAACTTATTCATGCTCTTCTTTAAACACAGGACATCCTCATTTTGATGTCAGCTTCCTATTGGAAATCACACCGTTGCACACACACAACTCGGCAGCTGGCACGTACACGTCTAGCACTAGAGACGGGTCATCTGCCCAGGTCACCAGAAAAACAAACATTCACTCTGGTCTGGGAGAGAACAAATGCACATACTAAAATATTCCACACTTTTCATTTAAGAATAATGGTCACTTTTTCACCACATAACTCTGGACATCACTTCTATGACTAATTCACTAATATTAAGATTTTCACCATTTCAGTCTAGCATTGGGCTAGGAAGAAACAGTCCTGTGGTCTACTCAGGTGGAGCTGAGTGGAATGTGATCTTAAGTAATGCTGAATCCAGGAATAGTAGTGAGAGAACACAAACTAATTTAGACCTCCAAGCATACCTGTGTGTTGCGTCTTTGTTCAGTCCATTAACTAATTTGTGTCTGTGCCTTTCCCAAAAATTACCCTCTAATTAGACCAATTATTTACTGAAATCCTCCATTAATATTTAGCCAGAAAAGAACAACACAACTATAGGGGCCCATATACTGAATTTTAACAGTCTGATGAACAAGATGAACTGCTCATAAATAGCTGTGACCAATGAAACACAGGTCCGTGAGAAAAATTTGGAGACAACGTGCTGTAGAACAAGAAGAGAACTTTTTTTAAGCTCTAGATATCATATACATAAAATATTTTTAAATAATTTCAAATGACAGCTGATATACTATTATTTGTGACTCAAAGAGTTTTACATTCAATAAAGTACTGTACATGGGATAGAGGCAATTGAATCATACAGACACCACTGCCCTCTCCTGTCAAATGTCTGCTACTACAAATCCCTAAAATTGTAAAAGCATCTGGAATTTAATTTAGACAGCCGTTTAAGACATATATAATACTTTCGTGACAAAGATATCTTCAGTGGCTTAAAAAGTAAAACTAAAATAACTACTGAAATATAATTATTTAAATAACGAAAACATATTCAGTTACTCATAACTGTAAAGCCTTTATTCCTAGGGATTACCAACAAGTGTCTAATTATGGACCGTAACCGTGATGCCATTGGCTAGTTTGACATACCATATTGCTCGGAGATTCTTAACATCTCGCATCACATACCGTTCTCTCTATCTCACTCGTTTACCTTATGTGCCACTGTCTGACTGAATGAGTAACGTTAAACAGAGTACAACATATGACGGCACTTACGCAACCATAACGAAAAACAATTTTCCCAGATTCCAACTCACTGCTCTAATCTAACGCCCAAATCCCATAGGGCCCAACGCTTTTTGTCAAATGTTCCGAAAAGAAAACATTATCCGCTAAAGTAATTAACCTAATAAACGAAGATAACGGACATGCTATCCCTACATTTTCAAAAAAGAAACCTATTTCCCTGGTCATTAGGCCATTTTCTCTCCGCCCTTTAAGATACTATGTACTCTTTATACCCACTGTCTGTCCATCAATCTCGGCAAACTTTCCAGTCTTTTCCCTCGAAGTTCAAGATCATTGTCTACGCGGAGATGGCAAAGACCACAGCACTTCTATTACGCTTTATAGCAGTTTTATAATTTCCATACAAACATTAAACACCGGACAGATATGCATAGAAAGTAAATACAAAGGCCGTTCATGTTGGAAAAGCATAGGGATATGTAAGCTGACTTACCGCCATCTTTGGCTCTTTTCGATGCTACTGTTCTCTTCCTCTGTAGGCTATCTTCATTGGCGAGCTGGCTCCAACAGACGCATACCGCCACCCAACGTAGCATGAGCGATCATTGTAAATATATAGTAAGTTATGTATGTATGTATGTATGTATGTATGTATGTAAATAAATAAATAAATAAATACGATCCTTTTAAACAAATAGGAGAAACAATGTAAATAATGATAATCATAGGAAAAGAAGAAGAAGAAGAAGAAGAAGAAGAGATTGTTAGAGTAGTAATTGTCTATGTATAGGCTACATAAAAGTATATGGGTATAGCGATGTATCTTGCCTTAATTGATTTTACAAAGTGTACTATGTGCTATAAAAGACCTTTTTGGAATAATTACATTCCATCACGCGGTGAATGTTCTATAATTCTGGAACTACCAACATGATGTTTATTATTGAAATTATGTCAAGATAGAAGCGGCAGAAGAGCAACACGAAATGGCAGATATTTATTCTGAGACCGAAGTTTATCACACTTTGGACGTGATTGGAAAAGGCACGTTTGGCAAAGTTTTAAAGTGCTGGAGGGGGAGTGACGGTGAATTGGTAGCGGTAAAAGTTATGAAAAGCGACGCTCATAAAAGTCGAGTGATAAAGAACGAATTGAAACTAATTGGTGCCCTTTCCAAAACAAACTTGGAAAATAGCCATATAGTTCAATTTTACGAAGCTTTCCGAGACCAAAGTCATCATTACTTGGTGTTCGAAATGCTGGAGAAGAATTTGTATCAGTTTCAGAAGGAAAATGGTTACAGGCCTCTGTCAATCCTGAACATCCGAACCATCACCTGTCAGATTTTAAGGGCTTTGGTGAAACTTAAAGAACTGGGCATCATCCACGCGGATCTAAAACCTGAAAACGTCATGATCGTGGACCAGCTTCGCTATCCTTTCCGTATCAAGCTGATCGATTTTGGCTCCGCTAATATTTTCAATGAAGTTCGTTTTGTAAAGGATCCGTACATCCAATCCAGGTTAGTTAGTTAATTAAGTGAGTTAAATTAGTTAATCTGTTAACAGCTCTGACTATGAAAGTGTAATTGATTCAACAAAATCCAACGGAAACCCTTTTATTAACCTACATGTTTGTATGCAGTCACGTCCATGTAATTTGTAGACTTACTGTTTCTCAGCGTGGTATCTGTATGATTATTCAGGAGCAGACAAGTATGTTTTAAGCTTGTAAACACATTTGTACGCAAGACACTTTTTATCCATATGTTTTAACAGGTTCTACAGATCTCCTGAGATAATCCTGGGTCTGCCATTCTGTGAAAAAGTGGACATGTGGTCTCTTGGCTGTGTGATGGCAGAGATGTTCCTTGGTTGGCCTCTTTACCCAGGAGAATCTGAATTTGATCAGATATGCAATATCTGTGAGACCCAAGGGCTCCCTCACCCTCACCTGCTTAACTCAGCCAGCAAGACCAACCTTTACTTTCAGCTTGTGAGAAATAACTGTGGTGGAATCACTTGGCAGCTGAAACCTAAGAGGAATACATGCTCAGGTACAGCCACAAAGCTGACACAAGGTAAAGATGGAACATCAGAGCGGCGTAAATACATCTTCACCTCCCTGGATAATCTATGCAGCATAAATGTCACTGAGCGAGACCCGACATTTCATCCTGAGGACCTGGTAGCAGAGACGGTGGACAAGGAGTTTATGGTGGGGCTCATTAAACGAATGCTGACACTGGATTCACATCAGAGGATCAACCCTAGCTCGGCCCTGCGGCACCACTTTATGACCATGCAGCACCTGTGCATTGACTCAGACTCCCAACACTATTACCAAATGTCCCTGCAAGCCCTTCAAAAAGCCCTGATTCTTGGGAGAGCAGGAAACACTGCCATGACCTGTTATCCAACAACAGAGCAACAGAGCTTGGCACATGGCAAGGAAACTGGTGCACCCTGGGCTGAACAAGTTCACATCCACAAGAGCACAGATACCTACCAAGCCTGTTTAGATGGAGACCACTTCCAGAGAAAAGCTTGTATAGAAGCAAACTACATTCAGGATGCCCATACAGACACCTATCCACCATGCATTGAAGGATACCATGCCAACAACCACAGTGAGACTTGCACAATTGAGAAACCAGCAGAAAGGACCCTGCAGCACAATCCATCCGCAGGCCTAGTCCAGAGCACAACTGAACAGTTGGAGAATCTCTGTCTGAAGGCAGGGGCCAACCAGGAGCCCAGTGCTGTGGTCTGGCCAGAGACAAAAATGACTGACTTACATGTGCCAGCTGAGGTAGTTCCTAAAATCAAAGCTTGTCAGCCATTCTGTGACAGCAACCTGCCAGACAGTGTGGAGGGTTTGCATATGCCCTGGTCTTGTGATGGAGATGACTCTTTGACCAGCTCTATGCTGGCATACATTAACAGCCTAGAGGGTGGCCAGCATGGTCCAAGGCTTAAGGCTGCACATCGTTCTTGCTCTGGCCCCACCAGTGGTCCACAAAATGAGTCTTTTTTCCAAGAGAACTCTGGAAACCCACAAGGAATCAAACAGGCCCAGCTAGCTCCTCACACACTACTTAACTCAGACCTGTGCCCTGCTGGGGATCTCTTTAATTCTTCAGACATTCTTACTGCTGATGGACTGCTAAGCCCTCAAGACTTAACAGACCAGATAGAGCAAGCTGGCCAGGCTCTTTGCAACTATGCAGAAACAGAGGTTGATTTCACATGGACATTTTAATAAAACTTTATCAGCAGACTATTGAGTAAGCACATTTATCTTTAGGAGAGAAGTGCTATATCATGTAAAAGCAAAACTAAGCCCTTTTCACAGACCTAAGCATTTCTCAGACATATTGATGTAGATGAAATCAGAAGTAAAATGAACACTTTTAAACTCTAGTTAACCTTAAATTCTTACAACTAACTTCACTTTTGTGTGCTCTGTGTCCAACAGGGTGTCCACTTTGTTCCATATGAGCAAGAAGTCTGCCCGTGCCCTCATACCCAATGGCCCAGAGTCATTAACTGGACCTCAGACCCAGAGGTGGTGCCATTGCTGCACTATGGGCCTTCTGATTGTTCTAGCACCAGCCAGGAGAACTTCCTCCAGTACTGACTTCTAGAGACATTGTAAACATACAAAATAATGGAACTGTCAAGGAGCTTTTGGGTCTGCTTAATGTGATTTGATCCATATTCAGGAGTCCTGAGATATGAGGACCTGAGCACATCTGATCTGTAGTTGGTTATGGAAAAACTGCTAGATGAAACATGTTGTGGGTTAGTACCTATGTATTAATCATTTTATTTTCATTCAATTCAGTTTTAACACAGAGCATATTCACATGTTTAACAGGAGAAAAGTATCAATAAAGTCACATGAGTGAAACTTCTAGGAGGAAAACTGCATATAAACATAATTTATTAAAACATACCTAAAGGTTTTGGCTGACATTTAAAACTTTTTTGAGGGCCAGCAAGTTTACTGTCTAAAAAGTAGAATGCTTGTTACAAGTTGAGCCTCTATAGTTACCATGGTAACAGTCTTTGTGTAATTGACAGACCCTGTGGTGCAAAATACAACAAGCCACAATCTAGAAAAATAAGATTTCACATCTTAAAATTATACAAAGTATGATTTTGATCAGCACAAAAAATAAAGGCAAGTGAAAAATCAGTCCATTTAAAACTCATGCCCTTTGAATTTTGGCACATGTGGCACTCATAGCAAATGCTGAAAAAGAGAGATGAACTGGCATTAAAGGATATTCTCCATATTTACAGCACAATACCTAAAGCCTCTCCCTGAGATTAGAATTATAACACAAATGTAAACAATTTACTGTATGTGCAAAAATATACAGGAGAGGAGTCATACTTTAGAGATATTGCCCATTTGGTAACTTAACTGACTACATATATTTGTGCTTCCGCTGACCACAGACCTGCAAATGAATTAATCTGAAGAACAGTGGACATTATTGCTGATTATACAAAGTGAGAATACTTTCCATTTTTTAGCATATGCAAAGAATACATCTGCATAATTTTAAGGAAAGATTCACTGATTTTTAAACTGACAGATGGAGGTTCTAAGATGCTAACACTGAGCATCTTGAAGGATGGAAACAGTGTAAGTGCAAAAGGCCAAGAATTAAGACTGATTTCAGCCTCTTACACTGCTGTTACTATCAGATGTTAATATTATCGTTGTAAAACTAAAATATCTCAACCAGTGCAATGCATCATAACCTCAATTAAAGCAGTGGTGTCAAAATCCAGTCCTGGGGAGCCACAATCCTGCTGCCTTATAATAAACATATCATATGCTGATTCTTACATGGAATACATGTGTGTGCTTTCTCCAGCCAATCGGAGACCACATGTAGTTGGTTGACGAGAAAAGCAGCAGGACAGTGGCTGTCCAGGGCTGGATTTTGACAGCCCTGATCTAGAGGGTTGTTTAGAGATAAGATTGAGAGGGTTATTAACTGGTGAAGCTTTCTGTAAAGCTTCTGATTAGCTACCTGCTATTTCAGAGGTGCATTACTCCAATGACATTATACCTTAGACCTCAGTGTTGACTGCACTTGCTGAAAACAAGAAAATACTGTATAGAAATGTAACATACCTAAGGACTAACTGCTTGGCTAATGTAAAGTTGTATGATTTAATCATGAATTACCAAATTAATAACTGATTTCAATCTAATTATGTGAAGGAACTGAGACAATAGTTTGTAGCTCTTCCTGCTGGCTTGGAGTCCACATGGCCGAATACAAGTGGGTTTCAGCACATATCCATGTGGTTGGTGTTGTGGTTGAGCTGTGTGCTGTAAGGGGAATCCCAGTCTCTCTCAAACACAGCCTGCAGCTGTTTCTGGACTATTGGTGCAGAGGAGTCAGCTGATGTCTGGTTCACTACCAATGCCGATCCAGCCGTGTTCACGAAGTAGTCTCCAGACCAATTAGAGGTGCCTGGAGAGAGGATTCAGTTACGTTTCTGATAAGCTAAGTCTCTCAAAGTAAGTAAAAGCTTCATTGTATTGCAGTAGCATACGTACCTATGTAAGCTACCTTGTCTGTCACCATATACTTATTGTGGTTCACTCTAGCATATGGAATTTCTTTCTGATGGGGAGTGGCAGGCACAGTAAAGATTTTCTGTTGAAAAGAAGAACATATACAGTTTAAGTTTATAAACAAGTGTTAATAGAGCATAAACAAAGATAGTGAAATGGATTTAAAAGGATCAGATACTATTAGACAGACACAGATCCAAAATTTTTAACGCAGACACTTACAACTTGAACGTCCAGTTTGGCCTTGGAATCCTGCAAAGCAGCCAGAGACTTCAGGAAGGGGAACATGGTGGGTGATGTGGCGCTCCAGCAGCTGATGAGCAGTCGCACATGTACACGCTGCTCGTACGCCACACGGCGCAGCTCACTGTCAATTTCTGCCCAGTACCTGCACAACACCACAGAGGTCCCACATCAGAATGCTGAGATACAGGGAAAGCTATTATACATCTATGCCAGACTCAGCTCTGATAACTCTGATAATAAGCTCATAGTTGAGGACAGCTGGAGTGAAACATACCTCTTGGGATAGGAGAACTCCATGGTGGGTAGGTAGTTCATCACAGCGATATAGACAAATTTATGAGCATCACGAATTACACTCAGGATGGACTGCAGGTCAGATGTTCTGCCTTCTGCACAAAAAGACGGTGGAGAGCTCTGGGGACCAAGGAAAGAGAGAGAGAGAATGTCCATACAAACCAGGCTGAAAAGAAAATGTACTATTCAGTCTGAATCCCACTGTGCTGTATTCTCAGATATACTTGAGTTGGCTGAGGGAAATCCAATCATACTGCACTTTCCGTTGACCATTCTTTACTTCGTTGCATATTGAACACATACTCTCTCACAGTGTGAGAGCCCTTACCGATAAGTAGACTCTAGAGTCAGTTCCATTGAGAGCCAGCTCCATGGGTGTGTCCTTGTTATAGACAGTGGAGAATTCACTGGGCCAAGGGGAAGGGATTTCCTGACCACTCTGTCCCAGGTACCAATAAGTCTCAAAGATCTTCCCAAGGTCAGTGGCCAAACAGCTACAGTCATAGACAACTGCTCCCAGCTCCTTCACCTGAACACACACATACACACACACACCAAATCCAAAACTCTCTACATTAACCTCAGCCACTTAGTTAGTTCTGACTTAATTCTGAACCACTGATCTAACGGTCACTTCTGAGCCATCCAACAGACAAGCGGTGCTGGACAGAGGCTTCATTAATGAGTACCTGAGTTTGAGGGAAGCAGAGATAAAGTACTGCATTTACCTGAGTCAGAGATCTCCAGTCCATGTTAGCACTCCCTATGTAAATGTGTTTCTTATCCACCACCCAGAATTTAGTGTGCAGCACACCAGAAGTCAGCTCTCGCATGTTCACTGTGCGCACATCAGCACCTAGGAAATGGTATGAAAGCTCTACTGAATCACACAATAAGTGAAAACTGTACAGATTACTATGGCCCTTCAGTCCTAACCTCAGATCTGCCACACATTCATTCAACAGTTTTAAATTCAAAAGAGCTTTAAATTAATAACCAGTTTAAAACCTTCAAAACATAATAGTTTTAAATTCATAACAGTTTGTAATGCTTCACTTGAAACAATTCATAAGTCACATTGTTTTTTCTCTGAAAGGTGTCTTTCGAAATGTCTTTCTCTGTTCTCCCGCTGTTGGTAATTATTTGAATTTGGAAAGTTAAAAGAGTATAAATACATTTTTGGTCAACTAGCCTTTTTTGTTGTGCAACCCAATGTCACTTTGACTGAAATTTTGATGAATTCACTGCTTTCTATGATCTAGTCAAAAATTCATTACTTTACCGAGAAATCGGGTGTTAAAAACAGTGCTGTTTGCTCAGGATTGTATTTGTCATTAAATTGGAAAAATACTGAATTGATAAAGGCTGTTATTTTTTTTACCAGCATTTTTTAAGATTTCAATGTTGTCCTGAGGCTTAGTCTCCTTAGGGGTGTTGACAGCGATGCGGACAGACACTTTCCCTGACAGCTGCGTCAGTTCCTTCAGAATTCTCTCACCCTGCAGCAAAATACCACAATGTACCAAGATGAGCAATATGAGGAAAAGAAAAGAAAAAGTTCACATTTAACAAGCGTCCACCGACTGGCACTCCCTGTAATTCCTCACCTGGTCGGCTGTCGGCTCATGTGTCTGTGTGTCCTTATTTGTGAGAGTCCAGTAAAAGGAGGCAATGTCCAGGCTGCTACGCGTCTCTGAGATCAGGTTAAGCCAGGTCTGGTAAATGGATGGATGAACAGCGGAGGAGTTGAACTCCAGACCCTCAGGGATACTTTCCACTAAAACGATTCTGTAAAATGTGCTGTAGTGAATTACGGAACCACAGAAGCAGAAGTAAGAGTCCAAAAGAGGGGCAGTCACAACCAGTGTGGAGTAGCACCTGCACTGTGGTTAACCACATTTACCAGGAGACCAGAAAGCCAGTCAACCACATCAGACCATAGTTAATGAGGCCTGAGACACAAAGATGAGCAATATCTGTAATAAGGAGGTAAACGTCTATTGGTCCTCACCTACAGGGGTCAGTGCAGGTCTCTCTGACTGGCATGTGCTGAGGTTTGTCAGGTGAAGAGGTTACCATGGGAACCAGGAGTGTTTGGAAGAAAAGGAGTGTCAGCAGCAGCGTGGCGAGAGAGATGATGAAGAGGAGACATCTGTAAAACTGAGCACAGAGACAACATTTCACATTGGCTTAGTTAACAACATCATCAGTAAATCAACTACTCGTGAAAGCTTTGTAAAACAAACTCTTGACCTCAGGCCATGTGGACTAAAAGCAGCAACTGAGAAGCATATGTTTTGTGTGAATGGGTTCATCAAAGAGAATGTATATATGTATGTGTGCGTGCGTGTGTGCAAGTATATATATATATATATATATATATATATATATATATATTAGGAGTGTTGAATATTTCTGGTTTATTCTGACAGCGTGTGACATATTCTGATCACAAAACTCAAACATTGGGATAGCATTAAGAGAATAATACATACCCTCTGTGATTTGTGATACTCTCCTTTAACTGACTCTACATCTCCCACCTTCACACAGAGCAGAAATTAAAGTTAGAAAAGTATATTAGGACCCACACTGTCTGACTCCACAAATACAGACTTAAAGGAAAGCTTCAAAGTTTCCAATGTGTGAGGGCACAGAGACTGAAATGTGGCCATAGTAGTCATTAAGTCTTTAAGAAGGTTAGCTTTACTCTAGGATTAACAAGTACAAAAGGGATGAAGCAAAAACTCATAGTTTAACTCATTTTAACTCATTTAAGGTATGGATTTAATTTGATGTGCCTTTGCTCCTCTTCATTGCTGAGCTCTGCACAACTGGCTTCATAATGGTTTACTAAAAAATTATTTTTTTCCTGAAGTGTGCCTTGCATTTCTCAATATCTTGAATAATATTTACAAATTTACTGGTAAAGCTACATCTTCTTTGTGGGTTCAGCTTGTTTTGTTTGTTCATTTGCTTTCTGCATTTCTTTCATTTCTTCATTTTGGATTTTTAAAACACAGCAGAGAGTTGTGACTTTTCCTCTTTTTTCTATTAGCTGAGTTGGCATTGACGTGGATTTACTGTGAACAAAAACAAAAATGTACTTTACTTAGTTCTGCCATTCCTCATCACTGATACAGTTGACTAAGACTGTTGTTACACCATGTATGGCTTTTGATCAGTACTAAGATACAGGGGCAGTTCATAGATGCTGGCATAAGTTCCATTTTCATAATGATCTTCCTTTGATTAATCTGTCCACACAACTGTTCACAGTGTGTGTGTAATCTCAGTAACTTAACTAGGGCAGTCATGGTCTAAAGGTTAGAGAACCGGGCTTGTGACCGGAGGGTTGCCGGTTCGATTCCCAGGCCCAACATCCATGGCTGTGTGCCCTTGTGTGCCCTAATGCTCCCCGCGCGCAGAGGTCTGTTGTGTGTTCACTACTGGTGTGTTAGATGGGTTAAATGCAGAGACAAATTCACTGTGTGTGTGTAATCATGAAGACTTTACTTTGTTATTTTAGGAGACATATACTTATTTTAAGTTTTTTGTTGCTTACATTTTGAAATACAGTGACTACAGCATTGTGAAACTTAGGGAAGAGGAAAATCCAACAAACTACAAACTAAGCATGCAAATGTTTGACTGAAAAATGGTCTGATGGCCTAACAAACACTGATGCAAATGTTAAAATGAAACCCACAAGTTAAAAAAAAAAAAAAAAAAAGTTCTCCTTTTTGTGTAAATGAAGTGCAATGACCATGGTCATATACAAGATTCAGCTTGTCATTCTGGAGATTTAGTCCCAACCCTCAGGGAGTCCTTTGTGCCATTAAATTATTCAATACGAGGTAATTCAAATCAGTTCTTTAATGATAAACCTCACATACCTTTTCGTATGGAATTTCAGACATCATCCTCGACGACTTAGTCACACTACGTGTTCCTTAAACCAAAAAGCAGGAGACTCGTGTCAAATCATAGAGATAGGTTGGTAGATGAGCAATAGCTAGAGAAGTACATAATACCATATCATGTCTGTACCATGCCACAGGTGCATGTTTAGGCACAGATCCACGTTGTGTGTGTGTGTGTGCTCTACAGGCTATTGTCCTGCCTAAATGCTATTCTATAGGCACAAGCCCTCAGCTGTGGAAATAATGTGGAACATACTGGGCGTCAGCATTAGCACAACCACAGTCAGGTCTGTGAAGTTTGCCTGTCTTGATGACAGGGCATATCTCTCAATTGCCGACTAGACATGTGCCATGACATGACTTGAAAGAGGAAGTCCACTATTCACATGACTAAAAAAAAAAAAAAAGACTAATACATGAGTAGGGAGTCTTGTTTATGAGATTCCCTCTTGTAACGTGACTCCAATTTTCCTCATTCTCATTAACTGACAAAAATGTAAAACTACAAACCACCACTACAAACATTTTACATATGAGGGAATTTATTTTGCCAAGCAGCCTTTTGGTGAAGATAAATTCAATTGTGAACAGGTCTTAGTGTGTCTGACCTCAGTAGAATAACCTTATTGAGAGAGCAAGAGAGAGGGGAGATTGTATGTCTGAAATGGAATTAGTGTAGGATTGGTTTTGAATTTGTAAAGCTATCTAAGTGTATGTGAAAGTGTATGTTC
This sequence comes from Chanos chanos, assembly GCF_902362185.1. Lineage (NCBI taxonomy): Eukaryota > Metazoa > Chordata > Actinopteri > Gonorynchiformes > Chanidae > Chanos > Chanos chanos. Next base: position 24,438,395 of record NC_044496.1, read on the forward strand.
ACAACTGGAAGGAGTCTGTCTCTATCTTCTGCCACTGACCGAGAACCAGCTCAAACCGGCATGTGCACATCTAATCTATGAAAAAGAACAAAGCTGTAACGTAGCACAATGTTCTCAAACTATCAGAAACCTTTATGAGCAACCTCTTTTCAGATTTCAACAAGTGGAGAATCTATCTCAGCTCAGTTCATTTACAAACGTTGCTCATTATTAGTGTCGAGTGTTTTTATATGATCCACATCAAATAACCGCAAGCAGATTAGTAAAATGTGCTGCAAATGGATGACAAGATTTAGTAAGTGATGGCAATTCGCGATCACTATGTTCTTTGTGTGATTCCACATGTACTCAGATCTCTTTTATCAGAAACGACAGTGCAACACATATGGGGTCCGTCACGTGAAACAGTATAATATAACCCACAAAAGAGGTACGGAGAGCCCCTCACCGAATAACTTATGTGAAGGCGATTACAATCCACATACGGAACAGGGAAAAATGGTTTTTGCTTCCCAAGCTACCTGTCTACATGTTTTGTGTTTAAAAGTAAAAGTGCTACTTTGTAACTTGGTCGAATTCATGTTACCCAGATTCGGAATCGCAAATGGGAATGGCCAAAACACAGATCAAGAAATACTTGTGAGAAAACATACCTGTTTTGGAGAGTTATATCTTGGAAATTCCAACGAATACTCCTCAAAAAATGCACTTGTCTCGATTCAAGGACTTTCAGGTAGCAATATCGAGTTCAGTCTACATGCAAAAAAAGACAGGAATCCAGCATGAAAATTAACAAGTGTAACGCTTTTCCCACATAGCCTCTGCTGTTTTGAGGTTACGGAGGTTTTCTCCTTTAGTTCCTTGTATGGTTTGCGATACAAGCTTGGTCATGTGACCAAACTTAAAAGGACAACCTATAGGAATGGAGCTTGCTCTGTGACGTTGATAATCCTGAGAATCACCCAATGCATATAGCCTCAATACACTCGTCATCAAATGCGTGATTTTTGCCGTGACTATGTAAAATTGTTTTGATCGTAAGCAGCATGATTGGTTTTAGATTAGTTCTAATTATTTTGGCGTGCTTACGCGATATAACGAATGAAACTTTTTAATTGACTTCATTTTATTATTTTTTTTAACACGACTTTTGTCTCGATTGACCCTGGCTGGTCATTCGCATGTCTTGTAGGACATACTAGGTGTCCACATTTATGTCCAGAATGATTAGACTCTGGGAGCATTTTGTTCCCGCTACACCGTGACGCATCTTAATCCAATATACAGAGACTTCCAATGATACTGATCAACTCACTCAGTTCTATTTGTGAGGACTGTAACACTGAATGATAATCTAATAAAACTTGATGTGCAAAACTGATTGTGCCCAGCTGGAATCAGTTCGGGTACAATGCAACGAAAGCGAGACACTCCTACATTTTCCACTGATTCTTTTCACATCAGATGATCACACAACACACGGCACTTTAGACAAATTCACGTGAGGCTCCAGCAAACATAAATGTAAAGAGACCACATGACAGTTGATCAGATAGGAGAATTATAATAAAAATGGAAAGGGCAAAATCTCTACCACTTACCTGAGGGTTAAAAATCCTGAAAAGTTAGCAAGACAGCGCAGAGAACCTCTCATCTAAGCTACTTGAAATGACACTAATCATTTCAATCAATATGCAGTACATATACATTCACATCAGTCACAGGTCAACAAAATACAGAACTTCTATATCGATACTGTCACACACACACACACATGCTGATATTACATTATATACTGAAACAATAAACATTTACAGTCTGTGCACACTTATTATAGTGTATATTAACAGTCCAGTACATTAGTTCAGTAGTAGCCACAGATACTGGGAAACAAACCAAAAGCTGAATGGAAAAAAGGCAACTGAATTCAACTAAAAGTCTTTCTCAGTTATAGCCCCTGTCCCTTCCATGATCCACAGTGGAAGTTCACTGTCCACTGAACTTGTCAGGGTCTTGATGGTATCTTTGTTGACAGTGCATGTGCATTCCTTCATGGCTTCCCAAAGGGCAGCTTGGGAAGTATATTGCTTCCCATTGACATAAAGTGCCTGCTTCATGCCGCACCATAAATTCTGTTGGATTTTAAACTGGTGAATTTGGTGGCCACTGGATGAGCTGATCATCTTCTGTACTGTGCTATGTCAACCACTCTTGTGTGTTGCGGGACGAGTGGAGAGGAGCGTTTTCATTCATAAACACAACGCTCTTGTGTCTTTGGTCCACGTCTCTTCCAGCATGAAATGAAGTATTCTTATAAGAATCTGGAAATTCCTTCAAATTTTATTTCTACAAGTTAGCTGTCAACAACAGCAGCCCAGAAGATAACACCTCCCCCACACTGTTAATGGCGAGACCTCATGGGCCCGGATTGGCCACTGAGCAGCCAACCTCAGACTCATCCATCTGGCCTACTCTAAAGTTCTCTACATTCATCTGTTAAAATAGCTTTTCACAAGCCATTCTTCATATACTTTTCTGTTAATTTCACATATTCCACATATTCTCGTTGCTGCCATTCACTCATTATTGGTGTATTCTTTGCTTTTTATGTTATACCAATGTTCCTTACACTTGGTCGAGTGAAGGGGTTCTTTGCATAACAATGGCTTCAAAAGTCTTGTTGGCTAATGGATCCCTAACTACCTCTCCCTTGATTGTGGAAAGCTCCCTAATGGAACTATTCCTAATTTTGGCTTGTTTGCATTTCTTCCTGGCCCTCTGACTGTCAACTGCAATTTCTTAATTGTTTGGTGATCCAGTTGAAGTAGCTTTGGAGTGTCATGGTTAGCTTGCCTTGCGATAGGTAATACACAATTTACCCAAAAAAGGTTACTTTTTCCTCCCATGTTGTGATTAAAGACAGCTTGCATAATAATTTCACACCAGTTCTGATCTGTTTATACTGATGGTTCACACCTGATACCAATTTAGAAGTTAATAGGATTACATTTTCTATTTATCAGTGAAGGTTTATGTATACAGACATTTTACAAAAATAAATTCAATTCTCTAAACATTAATCAGTAACTTCACTTTTGCATAATAGCTGTGGGTATCGTGTAGTTCCCAAGAATTACGTTTACATTTATTCAATCTGCAGATGCTTTTATGCAAAGCAACTTGCAAGTGAGGCAGAATACAGTTCAAGCACAGAGCTGTGTAAGGAGCCATGGCTGATACATGTGCCACAGGGCTAAGTTTACAATGACTTACCAGATACAAGTGCAAGACAGTAAGAAGGAAAAAGAGGTAGCCAAAAGTGAGGATTGAGTAGTGCTAATAATAGGAATGCTACAGACAACAATCATGAAGCAGTCGATCTAAGATGAGGCTTACAATTTCAGGAAGAGTTCTTGCACAAGTGCCAAGAAATACATGTCACACAGTGGAACACAGATCAACACTGAAAAATAAGTCAGCAGAGAAGGAATCAAAGGGTAGGGAAGTGAGGTTAATCTATGGATCAGATGTTATGGTGTTTGTGGAGGAGCTGAGTCCTGCGGTGTTTCTTGAAGGTTGTGAAGAACTCTGTGGATCAAACAGAGCTAAGCAACTAGTATAAGCCTCCCTGCAACACAGTAGTGACATCACCAGACACTGCTCAGTTGGAGACGACTGGAACGACTTGAACTTGATGCAGACAGCTACAGAGAGCCATTGGGGGAGATAAAGAGAGGTGTAATGTGTGTATACTTCGATTAACTGAACACCAGACATACCACTGCATTTGGATCATCTGAAGTGGTTTAATAGCACATGCCAGTAGGCCTGCCAGTACAGAGTTGCAGTTGTGAGATGCTGAGAACCAGGATGAAGAGTTGAGCTGCATACTCTGACAGGTAGGGTGACATGTATTTTATACCTCTGACAGGTATTTTCCTGAAGTAATACAGAGGAAATCTTACCTGATGTGACCTGGGCATCAGATTCCTTCATGGTACCCTTTAGAACCTTCCTGAGAGGACTCAACCCATTTGGGTGCAGTCATTGTGAGGCCGATGTCAGATAGAGTGGACAGGATGAGCTGATGGTTCACTGTGTCAAAAGTCGCGGACGTGTCCAGCGAGAATGGAGATTGGATGACTTCGTGGTAACTCTTACTGACTGCCGGGTTTCCACAACATCATTTGCTTCCAGTATTAGTTTCTACGTCAGTCCTGTGGGTTCACTTGATATTACACGTGTTCTTCAGCACTAATGTACTTCATTAATGGAGCAAAAGGTTTTGGTGGTAAACTGGAACGTTAACCATTGCGAAGTAACAACAATGAAGAGACTCCAGCCGCTCAAAACAATTGAGTCTGAGAATCAGGCAGTCACAGTTTGTAGAATTAGAGGCTAAGGTCCTTGTTCGCCGGCAGAGGTCGCAATAGGCTTGTACTTCTTTCACTGACTCATTACTAATACATATTCTACACACTCGATCGTTGTAAGAGACAGGAAGGCTTTTCCGACATTCATATTCGCCGTTAGTCTTTGAGGTTCTGTTCATGTGCGACCTCTCTGTCTACAGACTAAAGATGAAAAGACATGGTACGAAACAGTATAGAGTTGTTTCCCTAAACTGAACCTCACTGCAACTTGTAAAAGTTGCTTGTAACTTGTCCAAATAAAATTTAAAAAGTCGCGTCTCCTATGCACGCCCCCCCCCCCCCCCCACCACCTTTTTTTGCATCGCCTTAACTACGGTTCATGCACTTAATGGGAACTTAATGGGAAACTTAAATAATTATCTAGAACAGCTACTTAACCAAGTTCCTGAAAGAAAGAAGAAACTACTACAGCGCTTATACACAATTTTGTAATTAATTAGGCAACTACATCCAGCACAAAAATCCACACTGGGCGAATTTTTTTGCGGAAAAAACTTTGGTCTTTAATATACTGTTTAATGTCATGTGTCGTACATAAATGATGTATGTGACAGCAACAAATATGTATCTGAAGTCGTTTAGTGCCGCAGGATGACACTGCAGACCGGTACGAATGGCCTCAGGGTAGGTAGAGAACGCGACAGTTAAGGGCGAGCCAGGAACTTTTGCTGTCTCACCAGGATACGGTCAGGTGTAGGGTTTATTAAAAAAAAAAAAAGCTCCTGCTGGTGGCTTACCGGCTCGTTACTTACACTCATGGATTTTAATTACAAGAAATGCTAGGGGTCGAACGAACGACACTGCTTGCAGTGGTAATAATGTACGAATTAAAGCATGTACGCTATGAATAGTCGTTTCTAACAAGGATGTTGGTTAGGGAGTAAACTTGACTGGCTATTCTGTCATCACTATACGCTTTGTCTGTAAAGGTGTCTCTCGCTAGGTCCCAATTTCAGGCTTTGGTGCCTCTTCATAAATAGTAGTCAAAAACAACTATTATCTTTAACATGTCATTTGTAATTTCGAGTCGTATGGAGGATTACAATTTCATTTATGATTTTTTAAAAATGTGGCCAAAATATATTTTGAAAACATATAGGAGGGGCCATCAAAAAGGCATAAAAATTGGTCTGATGTATGTCCTTATGTGGAATTCATTTCGTGTCCTTCAGTAAAGTCTACTTGGCGACGGCGAACTACGTCTTCATTAACTCTCACTCCCATCTCCTGGTTGTATCCGGGATAGAATCAAGCTAGAATCAAGCAGGTCTGATTATGATCAGGCCCATGTAACAGTCCACTGCTGCACCCGCCTTATTTCACCTGCCGAGAGAGAGAGAGATTTGTAATGAGTGTGTCGCATGCACTTGGAAATAAAACATTTTTTTATTAAAAAAAAAATCAGGCCTATACATGCCCGGGCGTGAATGACTTCTGCACTACAATGGATGGCTATCTAAACGCGATGATCTGTTCAAATGTTGTACCAATTCAGACCACATGGTTTCGCCTTTTTGAACAGTATGAAACTCGTAAAATTGAATTTGGTTTCTGTAGTACACCAGGTCCACGCGGGCAGATGCCCAGGAAACGAACATTGATAGAACTTGCCCCCCCCCCCCAGCCAATAAGGTGTGTGATTTTATGGATTTGGCGCCGAAAGAGCTGCTATTGGTCTTTTCGTGAGATGTTCGTAAGAGGAAAAACGTTTATCATTCTAAATATGCAATCAACTGAAGGAGTTGTACCCATTATACAATCGTTTTATAACGGATAAACTTTTACATAAAGTTTTTGGCTGTTCTTAATCTCCAGTGCATTAAATGTTTTAACTTCCTCCTCAAAAACGTGTCGCAGGTGTTCAGAAATCGTTGGGTTAGCGGCATCTTTTCTCTTTTGCTAGTCCAGTTTTAAATTTTATACCAGCTGCTGTGTAGTACACTCCTCCCCTCTCCGCCTCAAAAATCTACCTGACTTATGCAATTTCCTGCTAGATGAAAGAACACTTTAAAACAGCCTTTATTGGCAAATAACGTCCCTTTTAGAAATCTGCTTCAAACAACCTGGAGACTGGCTGAGAACGAATAAAGTCAAATGTTTGCTTTTTGGTGCTGTATCACTGATAAATGTCACCTGGCTCACATATACGGTGACCGAGTAGCCGTTCGGGCACAATGGGGTCTTGTATCAGTGCGACGGACAGGGTAAAATGAACATGGATAGCACACTGAACACACACTGGTGTATGTTGACTGAATGCTATTAAGCGCCTCGCAGTGGTGGTCGGGAAACCATATACTGTCTCTATCAGCAGTGGCAAACTCCTCACCTTCTCCTACCTTCATGGCCTCTCTGTCTCTTGCCTGTCTCCGCGCATCAAGAGAAACAGTTCATCATACACTATAACCCTTCACACACGGAAGTATTAAGGACACACCCTTTGGCGGATTTCCAAACCATTGGATGAAATATAGGAAGATAAGAGAGGGTGGTAATGCCGTCACCGAGTTCCAGGTAAAGGAACAACGGTGTAAATAAGCAGAAGGTTACAATAGCAAATAATTCTACCAACAGCACGTGATTTGGGTCTGAGTGGTTACCATATGTTGATTTTTTTTTTTTTTTTTGGATATGGAGTAAACCCGCTTTCTAGGCTGGGTCAGGGTTCCAGGGATTTGTCTAATCTCTTGTGACCTATATATCATGTCTTACATTGCTGAGTGCCCTATTCTTACACAGGATGCTTTCCTGGACCACTTGAGCCTCCATGTCTGCTCTCTCCCTTTCTACAACACCCCAGTTCACCAATTCCTGACTTATCAACAGTTTTTTGTAAGATAGCAAGTAACTTAGCCAAATGTTTTTGCCTGTACTGCCACACCCTGCATGTCATATTCAGGATATCGCCACAGCTTCAAAATGAATGTGCATATTTTAGGTTTATTTGTGTTAGAGGATTAAAAAAAGGCACCTTAAAAGTGCCTCAGAGCCCACAACAACAACAACAACCAAAGTCTGTGCTCATCGTGGCTCTGTGTACCCTGGGAGAGCGTGGATATGGTGGGATTGTAGTCCAATGGGATGTAGAGCGTTGTCATAGTGGAATTAGGTCTAAAGGATCCAAATGTGGTATGATCCAAACACACCCACTGTATTTATACTACACAGTTCCTACCTGGCCGCGCCCATCCTCACCCACCTTATCTTACTATAGTGAGGCTGTAACAGACAAGAGACAGAGCACTATGCTCTTATAAATAACACATACAATACTCTGCCTTAGTGTTTTCATTCTGAATAAGCTACCACAAAGGGGTTGGACTGTTTTTACTTTGGAAAAAAAAATCACAAATTACATATGAAGAGTTGGTGTCATTATTCACCTCACTGTACTGGTAGAATTAAAAAGTAGCTAAATATTTCACTGTCTGATGATTGCAACAATTTATGGAATGCAGTTTATCCCATGCAGGAGAATTTGTTTTTGGGAAGGACAATTTGACAATTTGGGAAAGGAAAGAGTAGTAATCCCTGACTCTGTTGACCTAGGAATATAAAGAGTAACTGACCTAGAAGGAGAAAATAAAACTCTCTCCAATGACTAGAACAGAGCAATCGATCCAACCACCTAACAGAGCCCAAAAAACAGGGGGAAGGAACTGACTTGGCAGACTGAACATTACTGTATGTGAATTGCAATTACCTATACAGGAAAGTCTTTGACAGAAAGGAACTGGCAAATCTGTTTTAAGTGAGGGATATAGCTACTCCTGACATCACCTGACTGGAGAGAGATGAACAGAGGCCCCCGTTTCCCCCCTTCTCTTTTTCTCTTTTTGTGGGGCTGGTTGGACCTGCTGACCTGGGACGTGTAGTGAAGAGAGGGGCTCTGGAACAGTTTGTTCACCAGGGTGAAGGCTGGCAGATAAAACGCTGTAGAGTTGGGGTCAGGGTGCAGAGGAGGGAGCATGGGTAACTAGCAGAGCAAAAGGGGGGTGGGGTTGAGGGGGAACCCAGGTAACTCATTACCCAATCTGGTCGAACAAGGACGGCATACGGGAATAGGCGGATGTGGAAAACCTGGAAATATTGATCCCAACATAGCGCAACACTCTCTTACTCTCTCAAGGGGAGATTATTACTCACCACAGCCCTGATTATTGGAGTATCGAAGTTGTCAATACTGGGAAAAAAGCCCCCCAATCTCTATTCGTACACACAAAGCAGCAAAATGGACCAACCAGGTCAAGGTTCAGAGGTCATCTGATGCAGTGAGCCAGCCTACAAAAACCTTATCAGGTTTACTTCTGCTCATCTCACTAGCAGTCAAGCAGAACCTCTGAGAAGCAAATGTTATTATGACCACATGGCAGTTAGCAGGAAGAGAAAAGAGGCATGTCCTCTCAGTAAGTTATAACCTTTGATGGTCTAGATATGCCCCACCTCTCTACACCCCAGTCTCTCCTTACACTACTTTGCTTTGCTGGTGTTCTCTACAGTGGTTGACTTTCCTCAACTTCTCCCTGGTCATGTCTCACCTTATCTGCAGCCTGTCCTTGGCCCCCACACCTGTAACAGCAGCCCACAGAGCAGAATGAGCTACTCATTAACCCACACTTCCTCCCAGCCAGCAGAGCAGAGACAGCCCAGGGGCCACAGACTGACGCCAGTGCCAGGCTGGAACTCAGCCCCCTGAGTAGGTATGCCAAACTGGGTCAGCCTCACTGCCACGTAGGGGGGGGGGGCAACCAAAACACAGAGGATGATTACACATCTGTGCAAGTGATAGTGCTTAAGGATTTTTAAGTGAATAGTGCAGCAGTTTCTTGTTTGTCTATTGAGTGATTCAGTTTTCATGCATATGATAGACAACGGTCATTTTGAGACTGTTCTGAACTGTTTAGGCATTACAAGTGACTCAAGTGTTTTTGTGAGTGTGTGTGTGTGTGTGTGTGTGTGTGTGTGTGTGTGTGTGCGTGTGTGTGTGTGCTTTAAGGATTCTGTTCGCACTTAGAGGAATTTGCTGGAATGTGGTGCTTTGTTGGGTGGAGCTCAAGCATGGTCATTATGGAGAGATCCTTCTTCTTACCTGCCGCATGCGTCCCACTCAGCTCTTATTCAGGCTACAGGTCTGACCAATGATTAATGAGGATGGTATGTGACCATGTTATCAGTTCGTATGAGGCCGAGCCAGCATTTGGGACTATGTTGTTATCAGCCTACAGTGGACCGTGCAGGGCTTGAGTCTTTCACATGTTCACAGCAAAGCCTAAAGGGAGAACTTTTCATGAATCACTCAAAACACTTAAATCTGTTTTTGGCATCTTGACTCACCCAGCACGTGCAAGTATAAGAAGTTGTTATGTGACTAATACATGACTGAATAACTAACTAAAAGAAAAAGTTTTAAGTGGTTTCATCAACTGCAAAATTAACTGTGCCAATAAATGTGCGAAGATGTGGGTGATCTTTTCAGCAATAAATTATGGTGAATTATTGTATGAAACTGCCACCTTTGACTGCTACCCTCTTCTAAATGAGACTCCCACTCCACAGATGTGAGAAAACAAGAGAAATTCACGACTGAATGTAATGACACACCAGACAGCTATTCTAAAGCTGAATTTGTGAGATCTCTGTGGAATCTCCATCTTTCACTCTGTTCTGTGTTTCACCTCTGAGCACGCACTGATCCACGGCCAAACTCTCTCTGTTAGCATACTGCCTTTCTCTCGGCTTTCACCTCGGCAAAAACCTGCCCAGCTTCTTATTAAACACACATCCATCACACGCTGGCCTACCCCGCCACCAGCGCTGGCAAACATTCCAGCCGATCACTTCAATCCCCATTGTGTCAAAGGCGGAGAAGGAGCAGGAGGGAGGAGGAAGCCATGTTGTTAGGCTGACTGGAAAATACCACAAACTTAAAAGATAGGAGGTGTTGATACCTGCTTTGGAGTACTGCTTGACCAGCAGCAAGACAGCTTTAGAGGTCTTAAACATTGACATGAGCAGAGTCTTGTCCATCTAAGCACACCAGAGGAACCTCAAGGAAACGTTTTTTGTTCCTTTGTTTTTTGGGGGGTTTTATTGCTTGTTTGTTTGTTTGTTTTTTGTGCAGTAACAGTCCTAGAATCCTGGATCTGATCATTCACTCAGATTAATTTGGCCTTGTGAATCAGAGAAAAAAGCTGTAAGAATGTGGTGGACACTCACATAACTCAGTTCACTTACAAAATATGGTTTAGTTTGTAGAATATGCCAAAACGTGCCAACAGTAAGTATGCCCAAAAATGCTGTCATTAAGCCTAATGCCAGTTACTAAAACCAGTAAATGTCTCATTGGACATTTATAGTGGACACTGAACCACCACATAGACACTGAGTAACTGCCTGGCTCTCTAATGTGGGTTGATATCATTGTAGTTATGGTTAATACCATAATGACTTTATTGCCAGTGCTTTCGTGTGCTTGAAATGAATTTCACCAGTAAGTGGCTGTAAAACAGATGATTGATGAATGTCAGCATGGACAGCCACGACAGAGAGAGTACTGATAGATAACAGATTCCTTATAAATACCCAACACACATATGAGTAGATGTTTTTAGGTGACAGGATTGTCTCTCAGTGTAATGCAAGTCACTCTGAGTTTTGTTTGTGTGAGTGTGAGTGTATGTGTGTGAGTGTGTGTGTGTGTGTGTGTGTGTGTGTGTGTGTGTGTGTATGTGTGCGTGCGTGTGAGTCAGTCTTCAAATAGATCCCTCGAATAGACACTGTTAAAAATAACCTGCTCCCATTGGTGGATTAGTTGTAGGCTCAAATGTTCAGTCTCAAATATCTAGACAGGTCTATAGTAAACAAATCAACTGCTACAAAATCAAAAGCAACACAGCTCAGTATTAGTTGTGGACCTGAGAGGTCCGAAACACAAGACTAAAAGGAGACGGGGAGCTTAAAGGGGTGTCTAAATAGTTTAAGGTCTCACCTAATCCACATACACACAAAACAGATTTTATCCTTTTTGGTCAGGAGGTCCGCCCCGCCCTCTCATCTTAGAGCTCTTTTGACCTGTATTGATCAGTGTCCAAGATGACCAAGGGACGCTGGCTGTCTCTTTCAGAGAGGACTAGAGATAAATTCCCTGTGTTGAAGATAGGTGGAGACCATCTCTTCACAACCACGCTCTGGGTAGGGCAGGGCACACTTGCATAGAGTCCTCTGGTTGATCCCATTAAAAGCAATCAGTCCTGTGTTTGCTCAGTGGTAAAAGCCTTAAAGCACTCCTCCCCTGACCCCATAACCCCCGCCCCTTCATACCAGGTGTAGCTCTGTGGTTCACCACGCAGCACTGATGTGAGAGGTGGGATACCATCACCATTTCAGAGCTTTTCACACAACAGCCTGAACACACAAAGCCACAGTGCCTACTTACCCTATCTCTTCACAAATCACACATTATTGTTTATATTGTTTACTGTTTATAACATAATTGTTTGAATAGATTCACTTCACCTTGGTGGATCTAATTCGGGGAGAGAGAGAGAGAGAGAGAGAGAGAGAGAGAGAGTAATTACACTGTGCTAGATAGTGGTTCAACAATGAAGCTGACAAAACATTTTAGCTGTAGGTTGATTTATTGCAGATTAGTGTATTTCCTTTCTCCGTTAGTTGTAGAAAAATTTTGCTAGGCAGATCTGAAAAAAGCACATTTGAAAAGGACTGGGGTAGGAAATACATATTTCTGTATCTTTTACCGCTGATTTAGCTACATCACAGGTTTTTACGTGTATATCAGGTATGAAGTCTCTATGGGTGAAATGAGCCACTCAGAGCCATCTGCCAGGAGAGAGAGTAAATACTGGACACAGTGCCCACAACCTGACCAACCACTCTGCACTCTCTCTCTCTCTCTCTCTCTCTCTCTCTTTTAAATGTTGTCTTTTATCACAGAAACTAGATGTTGTTTTGTGTGACTGATCTGCACCTCATCTGAGTTCCTATCCTCCCTCTGGTCCCCTTTCATTTAGACGGCTCTGAGGCCTACAGTAGAAACAAGAGACTCAACAGCGTTACATTGTTGTTACTGAAGCCGCTCAGACAAAATGGACAGATTATATATTAATTGACTGCAGTAGATTACTGACCATCATAGTCATGATGATCTGCAGATGCTTAATTTTTTGTCGCTTGAATGATGAATATTGATTGATGATGTTGTATGACCCGAGCAGTACTGTTTGGGTGCGTCTGTACTGTCATGAGTCTGCAAGCCCTGAAAAATCGCCTACAACAAAGCACCCCAGTCCTTCTTACCCTCCACTCTTTCACTCACTCACTCACTCACTCACTCTCCCACCCACCCACCACCCACCTGCCATATTGAGCAAATAGGACAAGCAAACAGCGGGGAGTGCCTTGGACAGGTCCCCCCCCCTCGCCCCCCGCCCCCTCACCCCTCCCCACGGTGCTCCGCCCAGTGCCCAGGCCATGAGCAAACACTTGAGACTGCGGAACAAAGGGGGATGAATAATCGGAGGGAAATGTCAACGTTTCATCATGGCTGCCCCGGTGCAGGAGTTATCCATTAACTAGAGACAGAAGTGCTCTATCGCTTGGCCACCTGAACCAAGCCAAAACAATGAAGTCAGCCAAGAGAGGGAAGGAAAGAGAGAGAGGGACAGAGACAGAGAGAGAGAGAGAGAGAGAGAGAGAGAGAGAGAGGCACACAGAGACAGTGCAGGGAAAGTTACTCTTTAATCAACAGATTTATCTCCTTTTTTGTTGGCAAATTTTGTGGTCTTACTGGTGGCAACACATACAAAGATATCAGTAAGTCATATCATGTTGTCTTGAATACCATTAAAATTTGGAGCTCTAGGCCTTTGACAGTACTATTGTGTTTCAGACTATGTGCAACAGCATTAAATTCAGCATTAAACTCAGCAATGGACCAGAGAATTTAAGTTGCTGTTGAATGTTTGAATTTGAACACTTTTCACGTAACTGACAAGCATTGAGCTTTTATCTAAAAATAAATGTTTTTTTTTCCCCATTTTATTTCATTCATATCTGTCACCCTTTCACTTCCTCCCACCCTACCTCTCTCTGTTTTTCTCTTCTTTCTCTCTGATCATTCACCTGCATACATGGAGCAGTGTGCATTGCAATCAAAGTCAGTGTAATTATAGCTTCATTACACATGTGTACTGTACAAAGGGCTGAGTGTTGGCCTCTCTCCTCTCTGTCGAGGGGAAAAAGTGAGGGAGCACACCAGGGTTTTTATTCCATCAGTCTGAGAGCCGTGTCAGGGGAAGCAGGGGCCTGGAAGGGGAGGGGCTTTGGGAAGGTTCTCTGTAAATAAGACACCCAATTCATGGAACGGATGTTTTCAAGGAAACAGTCTGAGGATGTCGCTGCACCAGCTTTCCTTTAACGTGCCACCTCCTTCTGCCCATCTCCTGCTCACCTTTTGCTCCTGTTACCGTGACAACTTGTGTACCTGAGAGCCTGTGGAACAACAGACATGAGCGCCGATATGTCTGCCAAAGAACACCATAGCACCACTTCATTCTAAAGACATATTTTTCTAATTGCTAAAGTTTTAAAGCTTTTTTTTTTTTTTTTTGAATGGTCATGGCTCACAGTCAGTTAGCCCAGAATGTTAAAAACAGGTGGCAGAGTGTCCGTGAAAACAACATTGAAATTCAGACGCAGAAATTGGATGCCAGGTCAGCTGAGGTACGGGCCCGGAGGAAAACCTGCTGAAGCTTGGTGACCCAACTCAACTAGCCACTTTGTCCTTTTTTCAATTTGTTCTCCTATTTATGTCCAGAGTGGGACAGGTTTCTTTTTTTCAGGTTTGACCAGGGAGTCTGAGAGGGACAGAGAGAGACACCACGAGGGAGAGAGAGAGAGAGAGAGAGAGAGAGAGAGAGAGAGAGAGAGAGAGAGAGAGAACAGTGAATAAAGAATCTGTGTTATTTATTTGGTTTGGAGCCGTGGACTGTGAGCAGTGAAAAATCACTGGCCGTATCACTAATTCCGTCTCCTTCGGCCACCACTGGAATGAGCAGACCCAGAGAGGAGCTGGCCAAACAGAACACGTCTCTGTGTTCTGTGTATACCTCACAGGACATGAAGAATCCCAGGAGCGAAACACACACAGGCAGACACACACACACACACACACACACATATATATATACACACACACACATGCATTCACTAAAGGCAGCCACACCCATTGGTTGAGAAGTCTCTGTGCCTTTCAGCTCCAGCTAAATTATGAACAAAAGTTCTTCTCTCTCTCGCTCTCTCTCTCTCTCCTTCTCTCTCTCTCCCTCTCTCTGTGGTGTTAAAAGCCACTGTAGTTCCTTACATGTTGTGGTAAAGCCCACATTGCCCTTTGGTGTCCCACCTGTGCATGAATCTTTAAAGTCACACAAGGTTAACCTGGAAATTCTCACTATCAAAGTTTATAGTTCAACAAAAGGTTCAATATGATCACTATTTTTTCTTTTATTATTCTAGTTAGAAGTAATAAAATTGAAGGATTGAAGGTGAAATTCTAACAGGCTACTTTTCAGGGAAGAATATAGATACATTCAGTTCACATGCTCTTAAATAAGCATGTTTACCTGCTCACTCAAGATAACGAGAACGGTGTAACCCCCCATGCCATAGTTCAAATGACTTACTTAAATCTGGGGGAGAAAACTATATTCATACAATTCCCATTTGATTGTTAAAGGAACTGAAAATTACAAGAATAGTTACCAGAAAAAAAATGATAAATTTTGTAGAAATAATCACATGTTGAAGCATGAAGTCACAACATATAAACAGACAGAATTCGAGAGGGAGATGGAGAGGGGAGAGACAGAGAGAGAAGGCTGTGAGAGGGGATAAGCGGCTGTGAGTCATGAATGAGCACACATTGTT